>NC_084988.1:13725329-14025329 GCF_963691925.1 Scomber scombrus | reverse complement strand
ATTCGTTATTGCCAAGGCATCACATTTTATTTCTAAGCACTTAAGATTTTTGAGAAAGAGGGGATGATATGCAGTTCTACCTGGGTCTAGATTAGTGACACCAGAGATCAGAACAACAGTCAGTGATTCACACGGGGAAGGGATTTATATGGACTAAAAAAAGGTGCGCTTGCTGTATTTTTCATGGCTGAAATATGGAAATTGCCTCCAGTGTCAATAAACACTCATTTTTTATTTGCACACAGCTAGGTTGGGTTGTTTGCCTTGGATCTATAACAAATAGACAGATGACTGGTAGTTTGCTTTCAGACACCATAGAAACGCTATCTGCAGCTAAAATGACACACCCGGACGGGGGGGGGGGACCAAACGGCTGGTGTAATGACGTGATTATGAGTTGGTATTTTGTGTACGAGACTCACAGACAGAAGCACCAGAACCAGCTCACAGCCTTATTATAGCTTCTCCTGCTAGATTATTTGTGAATAATATACATTTTAAACAACTGTGTGTGTGTGTGTGTGTGTGTGTGTGTGTGTGTGTGTGTGTGTGTGTGTGTGTGTGTGTGTGTGTGTGTGTGTGTGTGTGTGTGTGTGTGTGTGTGTGTGTGTGTGTGTGTGTGTGTGTGTGTGTGTGTGTGGTCATGTATATATAGGCAAAAACAAAGACCTCAATCTGGGCTTCCAAATGCCATCTGATATGATACACTCAGGCTAATGCTGCAGATGATTTGTCGCTACATCTGTTAGCCATGCAGACTAAATGACCAACATACTTAAAGCCATATCTGCCACCACCACCCCCCCCCCACACACACACACACTCTCATTAATCATGCAGGATCCATAGATAATGGATGGCGTTTATGGTGTCTCCTTTCACCACTTTCTGGCCAGACGGATCTGTTAACATGACCTATATACATGATTACGGCGTTGCGCCTGCAGATACGCATCGCTGAACGTGACATAACACAAACAATATCAGAATCACTATTGAATCTAAATTGTTATCCTTTTAATGCCAGGATTTCTTTCCGTCCGGTTTGTGCCTTGTGTGGATTTTCTTCTTCTGCTACTCTTTCGTCTAAAATCAGCCCTTTAAAACTCTAAAAAGATGGTTTTTAAAAAATGTGTAGTCACAGACCATGTATAACCACAAATGTGAGTTGACGTCATTGTACTAAGTTAGAGTTCATGCATTGCAGTTACTCATATAGGCCTTGTGGGTCAGTTTGTTTGTGTATTTCCATTTGTAAAAAGAGTCAGCAAGGATTTACTAAAAATGTCTGTAAGCTTTTACTTTCTGCATATGTACAATATACAATATATGTGATGGTATAGGTATACTATGCAGGATTTTCCTAAAAAACACTACATAGACTCATACAAAATTAATCTCCAAGTGTGCAGCCGTGTATTTATCTGCAGAGACCCTGCCCTCTGTGTGTATGTACTTAATTTTTTATTATTTTGCAGTGTGTGGGCAGCCTTTGGGCAGTGGGTATTTAGCCCCTAGCTAAATCAGTGCACAGGGTGTGAGGTCAGGATTCGTAGTGTAGCAACCAGGATACATCGCTGTCTCTGTCCCTCTGCTCTGCCCTGCTCTCTGTGTGTCATGCATGTATAAAGAGCAGCAGGACTGTGTGTCTGCCTGACAGCGGGGCCTGAGCTACACACACACACACACACACACACACACACACACACACACACACACACACACACACACACACACACACACACACACACACACACACACACACAGAGCAGAAAATTCACAGCAGACAGGATGAACTTCTGTATTTACACAAAATCTGGCAATGTGGCACCTTACTGCAGGGTTGTGTGGAGCTATGGGTGTGTTTATTTGTGATTTAAAACATAAATCAGAAAATAACATTTTATTTATCTGAATTATGACTTTTGTTCTTGCCAGAGTCTCTCTCTCTCTCTCTCTCTCTCTCTCTTTTTTTTTTTTTTTTTTAGAAAAACCAACCAACAAATCCTCCACAGTGTACCTTTTAATTGCAAGACACATTTAACTTTTAATTATCCCTGAGTCTTTTCTGTTTACAGGGTGAAAGGACATGGGCGCACACATGCCCAAACACTGTATTACCTGCGTCAGTGATGACAAACAAAGAGAAAAAATTATTATTCACAGTTCGGTGGGTGGGCTGCGGGTCACTATAGTGTTCCAGTCAAAAAGTCTTAGCATAATCCAGTCAGATCAATAGGTTATGATGTATACACTCCATCCTTCCTATCTAACACCATATGGTTCAGGATGAGTACAGATAAAAGGTTAGTAATCAAAAAGAGAGGTTTCCATTGTCCTCCCTCGATGGATCCAGTCAATCTCACTATTGTCTGGAGTAAAGCCTCTTTGCTGTGCCATTAGGGGATGAAACAGCGTCTCAAACACCCACTCTCACCCAGTTTTAATGGGAGCTCCCAGCCAGAATGTATGTACAAAGACAACATAAATAACACATACTGTATATTGTTTACATGAGATTTGTCTTTCTTGTTTTATTGCATACTGGAAAACAGAAAGCAACTGTTTTTATATGTTTTAACCCCTTAGCTACAAAAGTGGGTGATAATCATGTTTGTAATAAAATTTACATGAACATGTTTTTATTTGTTTGTCATGATTAACATTGTTAATTAAATTATCAATCAGAGTGACCAGTGCTATGTTAACAGTTACTGTGAAGAAAAACCCAGAGATATAATTGTTACCGTTACATTAGGAAGGACGTTAGCTTGCTAATTAGCTAGTTAGCCATTAGCTAGTTTCAAAGGCTTGATTCTGGTAGGTTGCATAAAATTTGATCCATATTCATTCATTATTCTTAAGATTCATTTCTTTATAATTTTCTTGGAAAACTGTGAAATTATTAATGCCATCCAACATGTTACACAACAGTAACATATAACTATGCTGTACTCTATTTAGGGTTTTAGTTAGATGTTCTTTTTCTTTGACAGTAAAGGCAACACATGGACCAATTACTAATGAAGCTTTACAAGAACTTTACACTATATAATATTCAGGGCTGAGGATGGTAATGTAATGCTATTTTATACCGAGATCCAACATTGCAGCTGTAAAGAAGGACCTGTGACCACCTCCATACTTAGCTTATTGGCAGAGCAAACCCCCCCCCCCCCCACCCCCCACCCCATGTCTGTACCTTTTTATATAGAACAGCGAGGCGGAATAAAGGTGCAGCGTTCCTGCCTTGAACAGGCTGTGTAAAAGGGGCTATTAATCATGATAAGCAGCAGGGCTCTGTCTACATACTGACATACCCAATCAGACACACACACGCATACACACACCGGTCAGCCTCTCGGTGCCGAGCCGGTAATGTTAGCCGCACATAAGCTTTTACAAAGAGCCATGAATGTACTTTTAGAGACTGTCAAACCTCTCTCTGAGTCTGAGTGTGAAAGCAGCTGCGCGTGGCTCATTAATTTGCTTGCTTTTCTTCTTCATTGTCACCCACGATTGCCGTCCATCTGACAGTCGCCAGTCTGTCCTCCGTAAGTAGGGGGAGGGTGGTGGCACTCTGGTAGCTGTCAGTCATAGTAGACGAATGAATTCACAGTTACTGTTGATCATCTAATCGATTAATCAACTAATCTTTGCAGCTCTAGTTTAAACACACCGTGAGAATTGTTTCTGACTGAGTTAAGTTCTTGTCTGCGGTCCAACACAAAAAGGTGACGGATGGTTCAGGTCTTGTTCTCTTGTTGATACTTTAGAGAAACGCTGTTCTCTCTGAATGCAGATCTTGCGCTAGGCTGCCCTCAGTGTATTTAAATTTGTGTCTGTTTGACAAAGACCTGAGCACATCCCCACACAGCACAGCACAAACAGCAGCAGGTGGTATCTGACAACAATCGAAGACACTAAGACATAGTAATGACTTAGTGTGAAAGATAAACCGTGGAGAAGTCGGCCTGTTACTGAGTTCATAAACTCTGCGTTAGTTGAACATTTTTCACTGTGCTCCTAAAGTTTTTCATTTAAGAGCGTGTTAAATGTCTCGTTTCTTCACACGTGTACTCTGTGAAGAAACGAGACATTTAAGTTCACGTATCTTATAGACGCTCCTCTGTGCAATATTTCGTCAAACTCAAATAAAGGAACACTTTATCTACGTTATTTATTGCTCTAATCCCAGAACTTGATGCGGATCCAGCTTCTGCAATCAGTTTCGCTTCCTGATTTTATAAATTTCTAACAGTGCTGATATGCTGGCCCCCCCCCCCCCCCCCCCCCCCCCCCCCTTCCTTCTCCCCCATGCAGGTTAACTTTGTGGCAGGTCAGCTGTTCGCCCTGCTAATGGCCTTGTGGTTTCGGATCTACCTCCACCCCAGTAAGACCAGTCCCTTCATCAGACATGTGGTGGCCACTCTGCTGGGCTTCTACTTGGCTCTCTTCTGCTTTGGCTGGTGAGTCACTCGCTGTTGTCAGCTGTTTTATCCTGCGTTTCGTTCCTTCTCATCACTATCCGGTTATAGTTTGTTCCTTCCTTCCTTCCTTCCCTCCTTTCTTTCTCATTTCTTCCCCTCATTATTGTATGTCAGACTGTTGCCACAGACTTTCCTGCAGAATGTGGATTTTGTTACTTTCATGCTTCAGTAATTGTGATCTGAAATGTTATGCAAGTATCCACTTCTGCTTTGTCCATTTCTACTTTATTTGGGGATTTCCTACATTTCCCAGAATGCCACTCAATAAACCACAGATAATGTACGTGAGCCTTTCAGCCAAAGAAGAAACTATTAATCAATTAATCAGTTGGTTGATTTAGAGAAATTTGATAATCAATTCATCTTTTAAATTTAAACTTATCAAGCATCAATTCCCAATATAAAGCCACTTCCAGCTTCTAGAAATGTAAGGGTTTGTTTTTCTTTGACATATATGATAGTAAACTGAATATTTTTGATCATTTGTTAAATAAAACAAACCAAAAAAGCAAGACTGAATGTCAAGGGACTGAATAAGAGAGGACTTGACATTTCATACATAGTATTTGGATTAGCAGCTAGCATTAGCATTATAGTGAATTTGTGGAGTCATCTTTATAAAGAAACAGCTAGGTAGAGCTCCTGTTACTCAGATTTGGATATAACACTGTCCGCACGTTGCTTAATAATTGAATATGTCCTGAGCACAAAGTGTAAACGGTAAAACTATGGATATAAATTTGTCAGATAAGAAATATAATTTATTGATTTGAAATTAGATTATTTATACATGTTGAGCGATGAATGTTGAAATGAAACAGAACAACAAAACAGAGCACATGACTTAATTGTATCACTTAGTGGGAAATCCATTAGCTGCTCAATAGATCATTTTAAACCTCTGTGTTAATTAATAATTAGTAGTCCGGAATCACTTTAACAGTCTGAAACAATAATGTTAGCTTATAAACGTTATCCATCCATTTCATCTACATTTGGTGGGTTTCCTGCATGAAATTAGAAATATACCATTCTGAAGAACAAAAGTTATGAACTATTTAATAACAATATTTTTATGAGGGACCACAAATAGCTATTTCAAAGTGAATTACTTTATTGTTGAGGATGATGAGGAAACGTTCTGAGTAATAGTTGTAAGTTTGCTGTGTCTTATTCTGCTTCTGTTCCTTTCATTGTCCTGCCTTCACCATTTTTCTCCTTTTTGTTGCCATCTTCTCCTTCTCTTATCTCACTTCTGCCCTGCCCTTCCTCAATCTCCTCATCTTTGCCAGAGCAAATGGGTCAATCTGTTGGTAACTGATATCCAATTAGGAAGCTATTACCCTGTAATAGACAACCCACTGTACCTCTGGCAGTGCCTCTCAAAGTGCCGCTCTGTGTGTGTGTGTGTGGGAGCAAACATAGGAAACATTAGCCTGGCAGGCAGCCAGCGATAAGGGAAAATGCTAACCAGGTGAAATGTTACCTGGTCATCAGTTAATGGGTGATAGGGCTTTATTTGATCACCTACAGACAGACAGGTTCATGTACATAGTGCGTCTGACACTGAGAACTGAGATTGGATGATATCATTTGTTGTGGCTACACAGGAGAGGTGATGTAGTTTAAGATGTTCCTGAATCAGAAACAAGACACTGCAAGACACTGATATCTGTCATAAATAAAGCAATTATGTAATCTTTATCCGCCCAGCCATCCATTTTTTATCATAATAATAATAATAATAGTTTTGTATGTTTTATTTTGATCAACAAATGATTTACTAGATGTTTCTTTCTCTTTTACTCCAGTTTAATCTGAATCGAACATGAGATCAGTAAATATCCAGTACAGGTTAAAAAAAACCAAACAGTGGCAGTGGAGTTGTCAGAAACTGTAAGTTGAGCCTTCAGTAAACCTCTTGACTCATTTCTGGAATCAAAGCATTTCTTAGCAGCGCAACAAAAATACACGAATATGTGTAAAAATAAGGAAGTGAGACTTGGAAGTAAAACAGCTGCACTGTAGTCACTGAGCTGTGTTTGGGTACTGTTCTACTGGTCAACCAAACAAGATTTGTAGGAAAGTTCAACATAGTATATGCAAATAGATATTCAAATATCAATGAAAAATAGATTCAATGATTAATTAGAGTTCAGGACTCCTCCATTTAACCAAGGCATGACAACCTATTTGACCAAATGGGCCAAATAATCAATACATAAGGTTTATGTCCATGAAAGCCTGACAGATAGTTTTATTTGCTACAGTAATTAATACATTAAAATCTTCTATACATATCTATATAAGCAGGTATAATTTATGAAGCCAGTATTGGGTATTTTATTGTACTTGGCTGAATGCTTTGGGCTAAGTATTTTAAACACATTCAACGATAATAATTATACGCTAATTACAAGAATATGTGAAATAATTTGATAAACTTGTCTCAGCAACTTACAATAGAGCCCGTAGAGCAGTAGTGTACATGTTCATAAAGGATCCCAATCAGGGTGTGCCAATGCAGCTCGCTTGTGTGTAATGCATGAATGCATCTATGCACATGCTTGCATTTGCTCATGTACACACACATAGTAATTCACACTTTCATTACACACACACACACACACACACACACACACACACACACACACACACACACACACACACACACACACACACACACACACACACACACACACACACACACACACACACACACACACACACACACACACACACACACACACACACACACACACACACACAGCTTTGTCTTAGAGGGCACCTGGCTGCAGCCCTGGAGAAGCAGATGCTGCAGAGTGTCGTATTTGTGTATTTTAGGATGTGTTCCCTCTCTGTCAGACAGACAAGCTCGTTTCTGAATGTCACTGGAGAAAACCGTCAGAGATTGTGACAGTCGGAACATTTCTCTCCACCAAAGGGCACCAAGTTTGTTTTAGGCTCTGTAGATACATGAAGAGATTGTCGTGGTTGATTAATACTACCCAAGCCAATAGGTCAGAGGTCAAAATGCTGCTTAGTGTAAGAATTTTAGATCTCTTTCCCTCTCCCTCCCTTCAGATATGACTGCCTTCTTAACCCTTTTATTTGCTGAGCAGCTCATATAATTCACCCAGCCTGCGTTTCCTTGTTCCTCGCCAACCCCTGATGCCCTTGCCCTCTTTGTTGACTCACTACTAACACAGTGTGGCATCTCTCCTCTCCCGGGGGGCGGCATGACGTCGGGAGCATCACACACTGCGCCCTTCAAAGGCCCATCTGTTAGCTGCTGCCGCTGTTGAACTGTGTGTCTGTTTGTGTACGCGTGTGCTTCACAGGAAGGGGAGGGAGGTACATAAAAATCTTCCCGACGCACATATGCACAGAAATTTCTTCCTCTAATAGTGATATAAGGAATCTTGCAGCTGAAAGGCAGAATGTGTTGGTCAGGCTTTTCTTTTAGTCCTGTGACTGGAGATGACACATTTCTGGTTCCGGTGGTCTTGCCTCACATGGCTGATGGTGTGACACTGGTTTCATAATGTTTATAATTTCCTCTTCCTAATGACAGTATTAGATGATAAAACAGGATGTGGATGATAATGACAAGACCAAGTAGAGTCTAATATAGCTTAGTAAACAGAAGAGGCCTTCATCTTATGAAGTTTTCCAGTAAATGACAAACCAAGAAACCAAATGTCAAAATTTGAATATGGAAGGATCAATAACATACATTATTATTTATGTTGTCTATCTCTCCCCACAGGTATTCTCTTCATTTCCTGGTGCAGAGCGGTCTGTCCTACAGTGTGATTGTCTTTGCTGGCCTGGAGAACATGCACAGGTAAGAGCACAAATAAGATACAACTTTAATTTAAAGATTTGTCAAAAATCTTTGTTTGCTCTCTTTGTTCCCGGAGAAGGTGAGACCACACAGACCTGCAAACCGCCTCATCATTTCCCACATGATTGAAATGCAAACACCTGAAAGGGCAACCAGACGTGCGACAAAGACATTTGACGAAGTTGTAGAGCCTGTCAGTGCTGTCAGATCAGTGAGTGCAGGTGTAAAACAGAAGATGTTCACCCTTAGGGAGAGCACCATCAATAAATACTAACAAAACATTAATCACAATAACAACAGCTCTCAGAATGAAAGATCTCATTATTACAGTGACAGACTGACAATGACCCATAACGAAAAACTGTTTCATTCAGCCTAAAATGTGACATTTCAACAAATCCAACAATGTTTTACATCAAACGTTGGAGCACATAATTCCTGGAAGTTTAACCATCCATAGACACGACAGCTGGTCTGTCTCTTGTGCGCGCAAGTGAGAAGATAAGCAGTGTCCACTCCTTATTGTAACCTCTATTAAACTAAAAACTTTGGCCAAGCCAAACCAACTGGCCTTTGCCACATGTTGAGATAAAGTTCACCCAGCCCTTGGCTGTAGGTGCAGCTCGGGGACAGAGAGGAAGAGAGCCACAGAGACAGGATGCACTGACATGTTCATGTTTGCAGAGGCTGTTGAACCTACTGCAGAGAACCCACTGGGGTTTCTTACATAACAAATGTTCCATTATCAACAACACCGGTTTAGATTTTTGAGGCAGTGGTCATTTATCTTTGAAGTTCTCCCAACTTGCCTCGTTGTCCCTCTCTCTCAGTCGGTCTCTTTCTTTATGTTTGTCCTATTCTCTCCATTTCTTTTGTTACTATATGTTTCATCACTATGTCTCTGTAAGCCTTCCCTCCTCATAATGTCTTAAAACTATTGCACAACACACTGAGATAACACTAAAGATAATACTGCTGAGTAGAGATTAAATAAATCAGAATAATGCAAAACATCTACACGTTTGTACCTCCCAGTACCAACTGCTGCAGCTGCAACAGCTAGGCTCAGACAAACTTTAGGATCACTGTACAGAGTGTACTGCATACCATTCCCAAGACCAGTGCACTGTGGCAGTACTTGTTATCCCACTCAGACACCCGGCCCCTGGGGGAAAGTGTACAGTGAGTGCAGTGTGACAACTTCATGGAGCTGCTAAAAGTTCTTTTTTTCCCCTGCACTGTGAATGGCCGCAAATGTGAACCTATCATACTATGGCTCTACACCCTTTGTTCAGTGGTAGGCATCATATTTCTTACCATTCAGTCTCGTGCAGCTCCGGATCTCTCAGTGTCCCACTCCCCCTCTTCCTTTGACAGTTCACCTGTTGGGTGTATTGAGACAACAGGGAATGTTCTGGATGCTTTGCTTCATGCCTCAAGCGTGAACACAGCGCTGCCTGCTGGTCGCCAACAAGGAGAGAAAAGACAATAAGATGTTGTGCAACCAGTGAAGAAGGGAACTGATGCCGGTGCTAAAGAAGAACTATAACCAAACTATAGAAACTGCTGAAGAATCCAAAGACATGCTAACAAGCTTCATGTAAATGAGGTCTACAGCTAATATAATATAATGATCAATTAATCTACCAATCATTTGCTTGATTAATCAGTTTGATCTGTCAAACACCCAAAAAAAAGGTCCAAAATGCCAATTTCCTACAGCCCAAAACAGTTATCAAATACCTTATGTCTGATTAACAGTCCAAAGCCCAAAGAAAATCAATTTACAAGGAGACTGAAAAGCAGTAAATTCTCACATTTGAAACCGTCAAGTTTGGAATTTTTACTTGGAAAAAGAAAAGAAAAATACTTTTAATAGAGTACTCAATCCAATTGATTAATCGATCAGTTGATTAGTTGTCTTTTGATTGACTAATTGTTTCAGCTTTAATGTAAATATATGATATTCAAAGGATCATTGTGATCTATTGCACTTTATCTTAGTAGAGGATATTCTGTTTTAGTGAAACTAATTTACCTCTTTACATGGCAAATTGGTATTGTTCTAGGTTGTTTTTCCCCCCCAAATTTTGCAATATCTGTTTAACCCCTGGACACTGGTTATATGTGTTACTGATTGTCTGTACCAAAGAGGGAATTTCCCCTTCATCATCTCCCCTCAGATGTATCCTATGATCCCATGTTGGGCAGTCAACCCACAATTCTAGGTAACAGGTCTGTATATGGTTCATGTCTGTTGGTTACCTAAAGGGTTGGTTGTTAACTGACCGACTCTCATTCAAGTTTTGACTCTGAGGAAGGAATTGTGACACTACCAGCTGAGACACATCCCCACAGTGACTATTTTAACCTCACTTCCACCCTAGCAGCTCAGGAACTCTTAAGCAGAGCAAACCATTTCTAGTTTGGGGTACTGGACTTACTACCACCCTGATGACATCCTCAGCTGCATTCAACTTATCTCCAGTAAGGCGGCAGACCTGAATCGAGGATAACATTTGAGAAATTTTACTGGACGTGTTAGATAAGTGTAACCCACCTCAGCTCTTACTGTTAGTGGTAAAGACTGGGTGATACAGATATATTTCGTCAGTGCACCAATTACCTTGTGGACCAGTAAAATCAAAACTCTAGACCCGCTATAGGAGAAAGGGGTATTAGCAATTTGCATTTAGTGACAGAATAAAGGACTCTCACAGCCAACAGGTAAGTTTATGCGTGTTGTATTGACTTGACCAAAAATAAAAAATAAACAAAATAAAACAATAAAGTGTCAATAACACATGAGATCACAGTTTACAAAAATAAATCCCAGATCAGTGAAAGTATCACAGTTCTTTGGTTGGTTGGCTCGCCACCACCACAGAGATTCCCCTCTACCTTACAAAACAGGAAGAATACCAGTAGAAGAAGTCTTCATACAAATCTCCAAACCAGGGGACCATTCAAAGGAAGGAACCAAGAAAAGAAAAAGACCCGGCCTATATAGGCCAGAAATAGGTTACTATAGTATTCTCATACACAAAATATACCTTTACATGAAAATATATGCATATAAACTCACATATATAACATATGTACATCATAATATTGTTTCTTAATGATCACTATAACTATTCTTACTGTCCATAAATTTAACTGAACATACTTTTGATATTAACATGAAACAAAATGGCTAACATTTCCTCTCTGTTCATCTTTCTTTTACCGCCACTCACTCTCACAAAAACCACAGAGTAAGAGTAATGTAAATAAAACACTGCCATATAACCAATTTTTCTTTTCTTTTTAAAACACAACATACATGAATTGAATGTATTGTTAATCCATATTAACGCTAACATATGTACATTTTACCCTATTACTGAGACTAATGTCAGTACAGTTTACTCACCAGAGGCTCAATCATATATACACACACATCCCCTGCAGATCACACAGCTCTCATCAGTCCAGATATCACTTTAGAAGAAGCAGGGACATGGGAGTTCAGCAATGTGTATTTCTTTTACAAATGAAATTTAGCAAGGTTCACATGTGGCTAATAATTTAAGCTAGCGCCATGGATGCTAATAAACAACTCACGTTTTTCTTTGCAGAATGCACGGTCCGCTATCAATCCACAGCAAGGAAAAAATAAGGATTTGGCTCTCTGCGCCGATTAAAGCAGGGATAAACCAGAATATATTGCTCTCTTGCACAAAAATTAAATGATCTGTAGCAACAAAATCAGCATGCGGTCACCTCAACAACAGTCCAGCAGAGAGAGCCAGAAAGAAAACACACGGTGACACGTACACCCTGACGGCGTCTGATTGGCTACATTGCATCATGTGAACTCCCTCATGTCACCTGAATCTTGTACACTTTAAGAAAAGCACATTCACCATACTTTGAAATTAAATAAAACACCCTTTTTGACAGATATAAATGAATGTGTGTACATCATTATTTTTCCTATTTATTGACAGATTTTAATATTTTAAATCATAAATCCTATTTATTCATCTGTCACATAAAAGTATGAATTTATTCATTTAACTAATAACTGGACTTCTAATTAGGGCTTAGTAACCTGGGTTACATAAGCCTGCAGTTTAATTGGAATTTGTTGGAGTTTTGTTGTGAAAACACAACTGTGAACCTGACAGTGATAAGTGTCTGAATTACTGCCTCGCATGCTGAACAGATTGAAATTTCCTCTGGATCTGTGTATGCATTTTAGCAAACATGAAGTTTGCCTCGAGGCATTTATAATGTGTACACAACCTTAGAGAGAGGCCTTAGAGTATTCAAATGGTTATTTAAAGCTTGTTTCTTTTTGTTTTCCGTGTTTCATGTACAGTGTGCGTCCATACCTGCGGCTCCTGTCTGTGCACTGACCTGTCTACTGCTGTCCCACAGCGGGAGGCCAGCCTACTTTAGTCCCCATCTCCATCCAAAGCCTTGAGTGGAATGAGTGGAAAAGAAACACCCCCCTCTGAGCTGTGAATTAAACGAACACAAATCAGATGAGGATAACCGAAGGATCCCCGCTGGGCACTCACTGCAAATATAGCTGCTGCAGCACATATAGCCCATATCCACACAGATAACTACAGCTGTGTGCTGCTAGTAGAGAAAGATGATTTTGGCGAAATGGGGATAGAAAACCTTTTGTCACTGGCTTCAAGAAAATGTCAAGTTGGGAAAACTGCATTGTAAACAAGTGAAACAGTTAATCTCATCTCAAATGTAGAATCGTGGCTCCGATTAGTCTTTTTACAAGTTGTTGCACATCAGAGAAGAAGTTTTAGAAGTAACCTAAGCTTGGAGATACTTGTCAATCAGGTGCAAAGGTAATTTATATGCAACATTTTTTACAGCTATGGTAGTCCAATTCTAGGTGCCTTAAATTTCAGTGTTAGGGTTAGTAAAAGCTCTACATGACAGGACACACACTCAGTTCTCCCACTTTTGGGTTGGGAGTTGTAAAAATGTGTGTTCTTTGTCTAGAGGTGCCTGGACGTCACCGGCTACTCCCAACTTCCAAAGATAAGATGTTCCTACTGCAGATGTTACCTTGAATCTCAAAAGATTTACGATCTTACACACGAGCAAGTTTGTAATTAGTGCTGCCCATATGAATGAACTAAAATGACTACATGTGAATCATACACAAGTCTGCAAGGATGCTTACTTGAACATGTGTCAACATATGTTGTGGAACAGTCACAAAATAGAAGGTATCACTACCACGAAAGATAGATACAATTAAAAGGTGAAATATTGGAAATGTAGTAAAAAATATATTCTAAGTGAAAAGAGCTGTGGAATAGTTCAAGATATTGAGTGGCCTCTCAAAAGGTTTTTGAGATTAATAATTGTGTTAAATGTACACAAATATTTTATATTGTAGCACTGAAAGTGTTTTATTTTTGGATTGTAAATGGTTGGCAGCAGAGATCAGACGGTGGACTGCAAATACAGTGGACTTTCAGAACCAAGATGTCCTGATGTGTCTTACCTCCGACGCAGCCTAGCTCGAGCTGGTGTGTTGTATTCCTTCTCAGACCGCAACAATCCTCTTACTGTTTGCGGCAGTGCTTATGCTAGTTAGCTAGCTTTGACTTGGGCTGACTGTGCAGCAGCTTTGTACCGCAGCCTTTACCGCTGCTCTGTCTTCTGTTGAAATGTTGTGTTGTCCTCTGTCTTCCTCCGCTGACAGTAACACATTATTGAAGCCTCCTCTGCCCCTTTGTCCAGTCTTTGGCCTCCCTCCCCCTTCCCATAAGTCTCTGCCTTGTTGCCGTGACCACTGTCTTTTTGTACAGTACTGTAATGAAAAAAATCATTGTTCTCCTAAAGCGAAGGGCAAAGTTAATTTTCTCTCCTCGGAGCACTGAGGTTAAATGTTCACAAGTGATATAATATGTATGTATCCATCAAGATGACCCGCCTGAAATGCTTCATATCAGTGTGTAGATTAAAGTTTTGGAGACTGTAAATTAAATTTAGAACAAATACAGCAAGACGTCAAATTTGCTGTTGATATTTTCACAGATTATTTAGCTATGTCCACAGTATAATCATTTATTTTTTCTATTGTCTCTGCACAGGTACTGCTTCATGGTGACTCTTGGCTACCTGATATTGTGTCAGATCACACGAGTCTACGTATTTGACTACGGCATGTACTCTGCAGATTTTACAGGGTAAGCTACACTAACACTTTTTACAGCTCTCTGTTGCATTTGTGGTTTTTAATTATGACTGGAAACTGAAAAAATGTCAAATGTACTACAACTGTAGCTAAAAAGACAAACATCAAGAGTCAGGGGAATGTTAGATATGACTCAACCAGTCTGAGCTAAACAGAAACAAGAGCATGTCACATTGCTCAGCTGTGTCCGCAGGAGGACGTCGATGGGGACTGTAGTTGCTTGCAGTTGGTTCCCACTCCTCCAGACTGTCTGACAATTCAAGCAGACAGCCTGCGCTCCCAGCAGGGTGGGGGTGGCTAGTTGCTAAGCAACCTAATGCAAACCCATACTGCCTCTGCGAGGGCAGAGATTTCACTCTTTCAACTACCTCATCTTCTGTCCCTCCATTTTTCCTGAAAATGTCAAATTCACTTTTTTTCTCCCCCCGAAATGTCAGCGTGACCCTTATAGCAGGGAACAGGTAGTTCTGATTTCCCTCAAAACTTTGAAGAAATTTTAATAATGGACCAGACAGTATCTGACCTGCTGCTTCATCTGTTGCTAAATACAATGTTGCCACTAACAGTTTTTAATTTAGTATAAAATTAGTGATGCAAAAAGGTTATATACTGTTTATGTAAATGTAGACACATGAGATCAGGATGCACAATTCTTTATTATCTATTATAATTTATTGCTTTATGATTGAGAATGATTGAATGAAGTCAGGAGGAAGTAGTCTGTGTAGCCGACTGATTCTCTGACCAGGGCCAATCAAGGCTATCAGGGCCAAAAAAATAGCTTGAGGAAGATAAAAAAAAGTCCTGTTATCCTACAGGAACTTCCCTACTGTGAAGCCCATACTGTCACTATTTTTACTGGATTAATTGGCATCTAAAGTCATTAATTGCATGATGCTCCCAAAAACGTTCTACATCTCTGCCATATAAAATACATTTTGTGAAGAAAGAGTGATGAGCTGGTTGTGTGTTGTCCTTGTTCTCATTAGGCCCATGATGGTTATAACACAGAAGATCACCAGCTTGGCGTTTGAAATACACGATGGTAAGGCGAGCATCAGCATGTCTCTCAAAGTGTATGTGTTTCCTGTGTGTGTGTTCTTTGTGAAAAAAAAGTGGCAGATGTGACAGAAGTGAAAATGCAGGTTCAATTTTCTCATGATTTTAAAAACAGATCTCATGGGCCACTTTTCCAAGCCAGTAGTCAGTTCTGACAATGGACTAGTGAACCAGAAAGAGAGCTTCAACTCAGTTATGTAATGGAGCAATGATCAACTATGCTCTCTCTCTCTCTCTCTCTCTCTCTCTTTCTCTCTCTCTCTCTCTCTCCCTCTCCCTCTCTGTTAAACAGTTTAATGGCTGACTTAAAACAGAGAATGCATAGTGTGAAACATATATGTATTTGTGAAATGTAAACCATGCCCCTGGTATGTGTAGCATGACAATCCTGTGTCACATAAACATCAGTGGACCCTCTGATTTTTAAGGCAGAGCGGTCAAAGCTGAAGTGCATGGGGTCCAGTTGCTCCTCTATTAGCTGACCGGGATTTGACACACTTTATAGCCTTTTGAAGCAAATGGAGCGTTTGCTACCCATAACGGTAATATCAAATGTGCTAATGAGCAATAAATACAGCTAGAGACCTTAATAAAACCAAGGTTAAAATAAACAAGCGTGATCAAGTGTCAGTGGCCAGGAGAGGCTGAGAGATTTAGAGGGTGATGAGAGTCACTCACAGCTTTTTAGTTCCCACTTGGAGTCTTAAGTCCCCTCAGGAAGTTTTACATTGAGCACAATCAGCAGTCTAATAATGATTTGGTATGTGTCTGTGTGTAGTGCAGAGTTGTAAGTGTTTTAAATTCTGTTCAGGTCACTAATTCTCCTTGCAACTGTGACTTTAATGAGAAACTAATACTGTAATCCCCATCTTCAGCGAACTGTCACTCTCTTATACCTGTCTGATGTTTATACTCTCTCACACACACACACACACACACACACACACACACACACACACACACACACACACACACACACACACACACACACACACACACACACACACACACACACACACACATACACATACACATACACATACACACACACACACACACACAGAGAGCAGTATGTTGCTATGTCTGTTTTCCACAGCAAAATATGTGAAGCCTCTTGCATCACAATTCGTCTTTTCCTTTGTTTGATTGGGATCAGAGGAGCAGCTGAATTTAACTAAACATAGCCTTGCAGGAAGAGATCTATGCTCAATATGTATCCCACGATGCCAGAGTTGACCATGAGTTTTCAGTCTAATGAGTTGCGTAGCCTCAAGCAGCTCAGGGTCTTTTTTTGTAAGTATGCATTAAAAGAGAACAAACTATGAAAATAAATTTAGTCCAAAGAATAGAGCCGACCTTTACTAACCTTCACAGCAACCACTAGAATGAATATTCACCTGGCCACATGCCAAGATGTAACATCCCCTCTTAAAATGTTTATCAGTAAAGGGCCAACGCAGAAGTGCTGCCAGAACAGTAGTACAACCCGTGTTATATTTCCAGCTAGGTTATTTACACAGCTCCCTGCACTTTCTGTTGCATCATTATTTGTCGTCACTCTTTGCTCTCCCGCTCTGACACATTCATCGCCCCTCGGCTAGCTCAGCAGAAGGAAGTTGACATTGTTTACTTTGCTGGGCCATTCACACATGCCCTTCCTGGCCCCTGAGTCTGTGTGTTGCTATGCAGTTACCTCTGACCCCGGCTAGTGGTGGTTGCCACAACACTGAACTCTTGAGAATCAGCACTTCTCATTACTCTGAGCTTAAATGTGAAGATTTGGCAAATTTACACACGTGAAGCTGCTTTTCAGAAACATGGTGGACATAAATTAAATGTATTTTTTTAAATGTACAAAGTGTGTGTGTCTGTCTGTAGGTTTGACCAAGCGAGACGCACAGCTGAATCCCAGTCAGAAATACCTAGCTATCAGGTATGTGACTCAGGTATGTTTTTACTGCTCTAGATGATGGTTTCATGTCAATCAAGGATGTCTACATTTGTGTTACAAGTGTGTCTACAAGTTTTGTTACATTTGTATTCACGTTTCTCATGAGCACAATCTGAAAGAAATGATGCTCTTTATTTTAGTAAAGGCTTCATTTCTTGTATTGCTGCATAGGAAATCACCACATTGCCGGCGCACGCCCACCTCTTTCAGACTCTCTTTAGTGCTGTTAAGCAATAATTTGGAACTCGGTATCTAGGAAATCACACATTCACTACTCTCGTGTGACCTGTATTGTAGGAATACCCTGCCCATTTATCCTGCATTACAACTGCAGATTTCTTTTTCCTAACAGTTTCTAATGGAGATGGCAGGGCAGCTTAGGTATAAAGGACTTAGCAATGGAGATGAGTTACTGCTATAATTTACAATTTAATATGTTGATAACATACAGTAGTTTACCAGAAAAGAGATTACAGACAGAGCAGGACTGACATCTTGATATCTTTATTGCAGGAATAGCTAAGCATAAAAGAGAAATTCTCTTTTTCTATAAAACCCAGTTAATGCAGTGATCCTGAGGTTGAACTGGCTCCAACTATGAGGCATTAAATCTTTGTTTTATGAAGCTTTGCTGGGCCGCTGTGAGTCAACCGCTGACTCTGAGATGGCTGTGGGGAAGGTGAGGAATTAGTAGTCAAAGCAAGAACAACCATTCAGGCAATTAGATTTGGTGGGGAAAGAAAAGATTCAGTAAAATTGTACTTTGAGCATCTATGTGGCCGCTAGGGTGCGTGGGGGTCTGCGTGAAATGAATTTCAGCATCTGCCAATGTCCGTAAGGGTCTTCGCCAAACACAGACAGGTACAGAACTACCTGTGCATTCGCTGTCCTTGTCTGCCTTTAGTTTTTGACCATATCCAGCCCTTAAAGTTCTCCTTCTTTACTTGGAGAGTTCAATAGAATAGAACAAAATGGAATATTTGAACATGCTGGCAGCCTTCTGGATAATTTGATTCTTTCGTATTTATTACACTATTGTATTTTAAATGAAATCACAAGGCACAGCTCAAGCACGATATCCTGGGTTTATTCTGTCCTTAACATGTGAAACTGGACTGTCTTATCAATGTATTGTATGTATTTTAAACTTTTTTCTGACATATCTGCGCTCGTCTTTCCCTCTCCCACTTAAGGCGGATGCCCAGCTTGCTGGAATATCTAAGCTACAACTGTAACTTCATGGGCATCCTGGCAGGACCCACATGCTCCTACAATGACTACGTGGCCTTCATTGAAGGCACATGCTACCAGCCGCGCCACCAGGAGAACGCCAACGGGAAGGAGAATGGAAAGTACAAGCAGAGCGAACCCTCGCCCAAGGTACGGCACACGGCTGTGGAGATGCTGTGTGGTTGTAAGAAACACAATTAAGTCTCATTCAGCTTCAGTTACTTTATCTAGACTTTATCTGATGTCTACACAGGGTTTATAATAAACACACACAATGAAACCACATCATAGTTTTTACCACATGAACAGAAGGGGATATAGTGTCTGCAAACACTGAGGTAAAATAGACCTATATTTTGTTCTATGGTGAACAAAAACCTTTCGAAAACGCTTTCTTTGGTAACTTGAAACCCTTAAAGAGAGTATTTGAATACATCATGAGTGGTTATGATATAACAAAACGAGACTTTAAACTTTGTATTTCTCTTTAAGTACATATTTCTGTAATATTGGAAAAAAGACCTTGAGTAGAGCAGCTTTACAAAGGTGCAGTGTAATTATAATGCATGTGGTTCTCTTTAGCGAAACAGAAACAAAGACATTATTGAGAATTTAATGACGCAAATGTCTAAACCTCCAGGTTACTTATTTATTCTTACTGCATAATGCATTAATAATTAAATCACACTTCAAGATTTGAGTGTGTGTGTGTGTTTTTCTGAAAAGAAAGAAACGGTGAAACACAGACGCTGCTAAATATAACACATGAGAGAAATCTGAAGGACTTAATGAGTGTTGGAAGTAAAAGTATCACTTCTAATATCAAGTGGTTATTGTTTCCTTATAAATATAATACAATGTGATGAGTCTTGACAGGACTTATTCTTTATGTCCCGCTCTCTCCTCTCACCTCCGCTCAGAATGATGTCATCTCCAAGCTGTGCACGTGCGCCATCTCGCTGGCCATCTATCTGTCACTGTGTAAACTCATCCCAGTGGAGCACTCCATAGACGACGACTTCGTCAACTCCACACCCTTCTATCTACAAGTCCTCTACCTTTACCTGGCCATGTTGGCTCTGAGGCCAAAGTATTATTTTGTCTGGACACTTGGTGAGTTACACATGCTGTCCAGGCCCAAATTTATATTTTTATTCTATTGTCAAAAAATCAAATCTTGACATTCCTCCAGTTTTTTTTTTGTCTATTCTGCACTTGTCCAGTCACGTTTCTCATTTCACAACATTTCTTGGCATTGCAGCGCCATCTAGTGTTCAATTGAGAACTGCAGCCATTGTTTTATACCAATGACAAATACATGACGTGATGTTGTGTCACCATTGTCTCACATACTAATGCATTATAATGATTTGGAGGCTGTTTCTGTCCTAGCACTCAGAATCATTTGTACCTTTCTCCTGTAGCTGATGCAATTAACAACGCAGCAGGATTTGGCTTCAATGGATACAACAAAGATGGCTGCCCACGGTGGGACCTGATATCAAATCTCAGAATTCTGGACATTGAGGTTTGGCTCTTTTTATGAGACACTTTATATCCTGACATACCCTTTTACAACTTGCTGTCTAAAGATATAATGTTGCACCTCTGATTTCAGTTTGCCACCAGTTTCAAGATGTTCTTGGACAACTGGAATATCCAGACAGCTCTTTGGCTCAAAAGGTAAAAGCATACAGGTTGAAATACTGTGTATTTGTTTTTCTTAAGTGGTTTTCTTTTTTCAGTCGTGATGGAATAAAACCCTGATTTGAATGGTTTAAATGGAAAAATGCCACATTTTGCAAGTCTCATTGGTTTAGGGTATTTGAAAGCATTAATTAGAACTTTTTTACTAAATGTCATGATTTTTATTGCAATTCATAATTTGTAAATTTATTGGCAATAATCTTTTGTAGAAAGACAATGTATATATGTATGTAAACAATAACTGCAGTCAATCCTTTTTGCAACCAGAGCTAGAAAATATGACTATTTGTATGGACTTGCTCACAGCCATTCAACGCAAGCGTTCTTCGATTTAGTGCAACGTGATTGGTCCACTTCCACAGCAGCTACAACCCGTCTGTGGTGGCATTTTATGTGATTTAATGCTTCTATTCACATGATTGGTATCGAATGAAGTACTCAATTGGTATTGGTATCAATTTAAGGGTACTTGGATTGGTACTGGTAATGATACCCAGCCCTAATTATATACATATTACACATATTCTTTGGTTATAGGCTTTCCTAGTCCAGAATATAACCTTTATAACTGTTTCTGCATAGTCATGTGAAATGTTTTGACTACATCCTGGATGTGTGCCATGTCTGTTCCCCAGGGTGTGTTACGAGCGCTGTCCCATAAACCCCACTGCTGCCACCTTCCTGCTGTCAGCCATGTGGCACGGGGTTTACCCCGGCTACTACCTGACCTTCCTCACTGGCATTGCCATGACCATGGCTGCACGTGCAGTGAGTACATGCACTGTTTGTGTCTATATGCACAGTACAGCTTTTTAAGGTCTTTCCAGCACAGAGATCTTGAAATGTATAATTGTAAAATCATCCTCATATATGTGGGTTTATTAGTCTACAGTGGTGTCGTAAATCATGATACAGAGCGTTCATCCTATAGTTGTTCTGGGAAATTTTGCCAGCAAATTTGATTGATTCTGTTTTCCCATCTTCCTGCCAGAGTCTATGAGCTCTTTAGTTTTACCGCAGAAACTTAGCAGACCAACAAACACACACCGAAATCCCTTTAATGGAGAATGAGGGTATAATCATAAAGTAGTATACCACTTATACCTCATTTTAAGTGTGAGGCCATTACCACTAATCTATGCAAAGCCAGACCTCTTCACTCTGGTCTTGTGAAAGAAGCAGACAAGAGGATGTTTATGAAGAGTGATGGTACGGCGGGGGGGTTGCTGTGTAGTTCTGGACAATCTGCTTGGGAAGGGATGATTAACAGAAATGGCAGCACAGTAAATTTGCTGTGTAGGCGAGTTCTTGAAGGGACTTTCTTCTTCTTTATCTAAAGGAAGACAAGGAGACCACTGACCCAGTTCCACCATAAAACTCCTGGCCTCTGCCACGCAGTCCTTTTCAGATATCGATTCCTCTCAGGAGTTATTAGATGGAAAAAAGACATAGAAAAAAAGAGATGGGCAGATAATAAGCAGAATTAGGCGCTGAGAAAGAGTTGGGAACTAGGTCAGTTAGCTCAGTAAAAGAGTGGAGTGCAATTTAAAGTTTACAGATTTATTCACTCGTCAATTATGTTGAGATCTTACGAGATGTTTTCTCTTCTTACAGGTACGGCACAACATCAGACCGCACTTCATGGTCTCCGACTCATACAAGTGCATTTACGATGTCATCACGTGGGCATGGACTCAGGTGGCTATTAGTTACACAGTGATGCCGTTTGTCCTACTTGCTGTGGGACCTTCACTCAAGTTCTACAGGTACGTATGTGTTGATGTTGATGCTGCACAGGTTTGGGTTTTACTACTGACTGTGTTTCTTTTCACTAAAGCTTCAGGATAGCAGAGAGAATATTATAGCCTCTGCTTTTCTCTGAAGTCATTAGCCGAGCGAGTTGTACACACCCTTTTTTTGTAAAACAATTGTAATATTATGCAGGCAAATGAACTGCTCACAGTGTGCAGTGTGAGTGCTTTTTTCACTAGCCTGGCTCCATCTTGTCCGGCTGTAACAGTTAACGAGACAGTTTAATGAGCGAAGGGTTCGGAGGATTGATGTGGAGGAAATAAAATGTGCGTGCCACTGCCATGAAATAAAGACCCAACAATGCCCAGTGTCAATCAGATCAGGGCTGCAGTTAAATCCGCACGTGGCTTCTGGACAGACTAAATAAAACAGGGTCATGAAAGGAGCAGAGAGGTAGAAACTGACAAATCTTCACCTCTGTGGGTACGGTTTAGGTCAGTAACATAATAAGAAAGTGTATAGTCTGATAGCGTAGATGTATTTTCACATTTAGATAAGCTTAACATAAAAAAAAGCTTTCTTGTATCATTTCTGAAATTTTTCTGCAGCTGTTTTGTTTTACTGAATTTATTTTTCCTCTTTGCGTATATGACTCATAAATAGCCACTAATTATGTAATATTTGGTAATTGTCTTAACTTTTCTCAAAGCTATTATGTACGTTTGTAATTGTTGAACGTAGAAAAACTGCATTAGTGTGTTAACATTTGCACTGAACAGCTCAATCTAATAAGAATATCATTAGTTTTAAAGCTCCTGGAAAGGCAACTCCATGATTGGCTCTAAATTATGTAATTTAATAAAGCTGTGGAATTCTTTAGAAACTCTCACTCCCTTCCCTTTTTACAGGGTTGCAATTAGGCGTGGCTAAGCAAGGACATGAATTACTCAATAAATATCCGTCTAATCATATTTATTATAATGTGGCTATCGGCCAAGCTGACTTCACAACACTTCCTATCGTCTCCCCTGTGGGAAAACAGTACACTGCTCTTTTCTTTGCTTTTTAGCAAAATTGAGAATTCAAATTACATGGTTTGAAAGCTACTGTGTTAAACTAGCTAACAGACTGGGGTACACTACCCAAATCTGTACTAATCACAGAGTGGATAAGGAGCTCAAAAATGTTGCATAGCAAAGCTAATGCTAACCACATAGCTACAAAGTAGGGTCCATTTGATAGAAGTGGTAGTTTATTCCATGGCAGCAAAACATTGTATTGATTGACTGGAAAATAAAATGACACTTGAGCTGAAAGTGAACTGTTAATCAAATGTGATCTAATTACACTCCCACAATCTTGAGAATTTTGGCCTGATACTGAAAAGAAACACACTGACCTGTGACTGTGTTCTTGTCTCATTCTCCACATACCACATAAACTAAATGACTCTTGCTTTGGGATGTGTGTGTGCAGGTCCTGGTACTTCTGCGTACATCTTCTGTGTCTGCTGGTGGTAGTGGCCCTGCCCGTCAAACTAATACCAAAGGCCAAAGAGCAGCATGACGGCTTACAGGACAACCAGACAGACCACAACAGCACAGACAACAACTGCAACCAGAAAGACAAAGCCACATGAGGCTCAGGACACCAACGTCCCTTCAGCAGCAGAAACACTGAGACGAACTAGAAACCACTGAGAACTGGAGTGTGGCGAGTCTGTTTACCTGACAAAGAACCAAATATTGGACGTACTGAGAATCCTAACAGACAGAAAACACAAGTCAACGTCCTGTCAAAACTTCCAGTAGCAAGGATGACCACGATCGCTTTTCTGACATGGACAAGAGACCAGGATTTAACAACGGCCATGGTGTAAACTAATGAGTGATAGTGGTTACATTACATTGTATTAGTGGAGATGAAGAAAAACTGACTTCCTAGCTGCCTTAAACCCTCTATGTACTCTGCAAGCGAAATACCAGTTTGGATGGCACGCTGCAAGAACCCAAATGCAGTTACCACCAGCGTGGTGTCGGGTTATACAAACAGAATAGGAGTGCAGTATGTGGAGGGTTTTTGTCATTGTCTGGATACAAGCCTCTTGTTAGTTGGAAAAGGAAAAAAATATGTTCATGTAAGAGAAACATAACCTTTATCATCAGCTGCCAATTTCAAACAGGCCTTAGGATCCTCACAATATTGTTTGATTTCTATGTCTTTTTTAAAAATCTTTACTCGAAGAAGAATTCACATTGTACGTGTTTTGTATTTAGATGTCTGTGACAACACTATTTGAACACCATTCTTAATACTATCTTTCTGGGATGAATTGACTCCGCCTGACGTAATGAACCAACAGAGAGTCCCAAAGTGGAATTCAGATCTCGTCCGTCTCCAGCAGTGGAAAGCCACTCAATAGTTACTAAATGGATTTCTGTTTTGTTTTTTTAAAAAGATTTTTTCATATCTGCTGCTTTTTTTGACAAACACTCATCAGTTTCTGTTAAATGTGTTTCAAAGGGAGTTTATTTACTCACTTTACGTGATTTACAATACTTTTTTTTTTGTTAAAGGATTTCTGACTTTGGGTTCAGGGGTATTTGTGTGTTGTCTTTTTGTTTTTTTTTAATGTGTTCATATTTTTCACACAACAGGTTTCCTCTGTGTTCAAATGTTTTGCCTCTGTGACACACGTGTCCAAAACTATTTAATTAATGTGAATCCCTAAACAACAAAATAATTAGTGAAAGGCAGTGGATTGTTTACATCGCTGTTGAGCAAAATTACTGCAACAGAGATCTAATCCCATTCGCGCCACAGTCACTCAATCGTTTAACTGTCAAAACATTTTGTAGCCATAATTATCACAAACCAATTGAATGTAAAATATAATTTGTCAAATTGATGCACAGTACGTAAAAGCACATATTGTATTCAGGCTACAGATTAATTTAAGTGTGCAATGTGCATTTGTCGGTGAGGAAATCTGATATTTATGTATGTGACATAATAATAATAATAATAACAATTATAATGTACAAATTCAAAGACGTAGACCAGCTGTTGTGGTAAACGGTCTTATTTCATATTGTGTCCACTTATGTTAGAATAGGGTTTGTTTCAGGGTGCATTTACTGTATGGTGTAAGAGACACTGGTTCCTCCTGCTCTTTTGGTCCGCGGCTCACTGTAAGCCTTTCAAACCATCCAGTTTACTCTCTACAACACACAGAATTTAAGACAGACACCCCTGTGACAGTTTCCTGTCCCATGATACATTTGAATGGATTTGGTAAATAGAGATGTGGAAATGTGGTGCAGAGAAGTCAACCTAAAAGAGACCTCACTGTTTCAACAGAGTCCAACGACACATTTTTGCATATCCGTTAAACCAGGAATCAGTCTGGGGGAATTCAAGCCCACAGTATCATACACACTTTGAATTTGTGCATTTTATTTCTGGAAGTCAAAAAAAAAAAAAGGGTTAGTAATTTGAGTTGAGTTTGGTGCATTTGTGTTAGGTAAAATAATAACAAAGCAGCAGAGGTGAGTTTTGAAGTATGGACCTATTTTCATTTTCTTCTTAGGATTCTCTAACATTTGCATATTCCTGCCATAACTGTGTGTGCGTGTGTGTGTGTGTGTGTGTGTGTGTGTGTGTGTGTGTACCAGTATTCATGTGATTCGTACATGTTGATGTGGTCTCAAGTAAACTATATTTGTAGCCTGGGCCCAGTTTAGGTGAGTGCGGCCCACCTAAGGGAAAGGGATGTCATTCTACAAACATTGCACTGCATGGCCACCCAAACCAGCAGATCAATGCAAACTGCTCCATATGTCCAAAGTGCCAAATCATGAATGGCGCATTTTGTTTTGTGTGTGTTCGTGTGCCTGCGTGTGTGTTTGCGTGCGCGCATGTGTCCATGTTGTATGTGTGTGTGCGCCTGTGTAACATAATGGTTATTTTTGTGTCAGAAGGAAATTTATTGAAAGGTTTGTATAACAGTACATTAAAAATCTGATTTATGTGGCAAAATAAAGAGAAATTATTTTTAAACACTAACAAGGATGTTTGTCTTTTTGTGCAGTAATAGAAAAATGATTTAAAAGACATTCAAAAAATTAAAGGCAATGCTGCACATATGCTGTTGCTGAAAAGTTCAGGGGTCAGGTCAGGATACTGCTAAAAAAAACAATATTTTTTAAATATTATTTGGAACACACATGGGCTTAAATGGTGCCACAGTATCCATCACCACACCATGCTAGACTTTTTACTTTTTTCAGAAAATTATTTATTTTATATTCCAAAATGTGAGATAAATCTTGCTTTATAATACATGATTCCCTTATAAATCATGTCAGTATCCATGAAAAACACCTGAACTTATATTTTGGTGGGCTTAATGGGTAGACTTACCCTAACAGTTGAAAACATTTGTTAGAAAATTAGAAAAGTAATTAAAAAAATAATCATTTGTAATAAGTTACATTACTTTGATTAAGTAATTGAAATAGTGACATTACTTATTACATTTTAAATAGGGTAATTCATCTGTAACCTATTACATTTCCAAAGTAACCCTCCCAACCCTGTATAGAACTATTATAACACTTAATCATAAGTATTACTGACCTTTCCCCACTTACATTATGAGCAGTTAAATTTAGAACTACTGACTGTTAACAGAAGTCCTGTCAAATGGGATTTTCCATGCAAAATCTTACTCTAAACTGGGGGAGGGGTTCCTGATGTGGCCCCCCTTGCTCTGCCACATGTTTACGCCACTGTAACAGTGAGGAGGAGGAGCCGCTGACTGTATCAGGTTAACGTTGTTCTGTGAAACACACAGAAAGAAAGCAGAAGACACAGCATGACGTGAAAAAAGTGTGTTTTTGGCAGGACTTTCCAAACCGGGATCAAACTCTAAACATTTTCAAAGCAGCTGAGCCTGGGTAAGAGGATTTTTGTCTGTTTAATTTACTTTTTGTTGTAGTAATTTAAAGTATAATGAGCTTTTGGGAGAGGTAGCCACTCTGCGCTAAATTAGCTTGTTAGCCGTTTGGAGTTAAGCTAGCGATTGTTTTTGCTGTTGCTTCCTAGTGATTTGAGCCAAACACAGGAAGTTAGTTGTCTCTCTGTAACATCTCTCTCAAAACCAGTCAATCAGACAACAACAACGACAGTATTTTAATACTTAACTTTAATTTCTCCAGTCATATTTGAGACCATGTGACATGTGTAGCCTATGTGTGTCATCCAGATGTTTACTTTTTTGGGAGACAATGAGCAACCGACTGGTGATGTGCCACACCAGTTGGCATAAAATAGTGTTAAAAGTTGTGGATACAGTAAAGAAACATGTAGTATAGACCTTCAGTAAGTTTATCACACCTGTTGTTGACACTGTACCTTGGCTGACAGTTTGTCAGACAGATTTATCTCCAAACAGCAGCTCTACTGACTTATCTCAACAACTCTGCTGAAGCCCCTCAAATGTGGAGTAAAGGCTAATGTACAAAGAGAAGCTCCAGGTTTGGCTTTTTCAAACTTTCCAGACAGCCCAGTAAAGCTGCTTTTTGGAAAAGACCCCGGTATGTGTCAGGGAACTGAGTCCTCAGCAGTTTCATACCCACATGACAAGTCACAAAGAGCTGACTGGTTAAAATTAGAAAGCCTATCCAGTGTTGCCTCCCAAGTTCACATAACAGCAAAGCTGACAAGGAGTTTAGTAGATTTGTTTATCGTGATATCCAGGGTTTTGTGTTTATACATACACACTGAACTGTGTGTGACCCTAAAGTAGATCTGAGTGTAATGTGTATTGGTATAATATTTATATCTTGTCACCAGACAAGATATCTTCAGGGATTGGTAGAGTGACACCATTTCAAATTGTGTGTGTCTGCATCACAGTTATGTGACATACATTTTTAAGTTATTCTGGTGCTTAAAAATCAGCGTTTGGTCGGCACATTCATTTTACTATTGATGTCCTTTTTCAAAAGATTTTTTTACACAAATGCCTCTCTCTAAAATAGAGCTGAAACAGTCAATTAATCAGTTAGTAGACTGACAGAAAAGTTATCTGCTCTCTAATTTTTCACCAAAAATGAACTTATTGCAGTTTCTCAAGTTTGGTTATATTATAGGATACTGGGGCTGCAATTAACAATTATATTTGTTATCGATTAATCTGCTGATTATTTTCGCAATTCATCGATAAATCATTTGATCAGTAAAACTTCAGACGACACTGAAATATCACAATAATCTAGAGCACAAGATGACGTTATCAAATGTATTATTTTGTCCAATCAACAGTCCAAATCCCCAAATATTAAATTTGCAGTCACATATGTGTAAACAACATACCTGAGAGCTGTGAACCAGTGAATGTTTGGAAGTTTTAATTGAAAATTTGCTTTAACGATTATTCGACTATCAAAAGAGTTGCAAGTTAAGTTTCTGTCGATCAACTAAAACGCTGCTCTATAGGTCACCTTTAGGATTTTGAAATGTTGGCCAAAAAACAGTTTTTACATAGGTTTGGGGGAAATGTGACACTTATTTTTTTTCACTATTTTATGACACTTTATAGACAAAATGATTACTCTTTTAATCAGGAAAATAATCATCAGATCAATCAGTATTGAAAATAACATTTGGCTGAAGCGTTTTTTTGACAGTATAAGCTTTTAATGTAAAGCATTTTGATATTTATTAGAATTTATTCAATATTCTACAGTGCAACTTGGTTGATTTTGAGGTTTCCTGTGGCTAGCAGTAGTGGATCTTTAGAGAAAAAACAATGTACCAGGATTAATTTAACATTTTAGTTAAAACTGGAGATAATCTACTGGTGACAGCTGCTTTTTAACATCAGCCAATTGTTTTATTTGCTTTATTCCAGCAAACTTGAAATGAAATCACACAAAGTAGGCCAACATCCCTATTGTCTTTCCCCCTTTTTCATGTGTGTGTGATGCCGAGCCAGCGCAAGTAATGAATGGAAATCTAGTTGCGTGTGTCTATTGTGTTGAGAAGAGAGATGGGCGTAGGCCAGCCAACCTCCTCATCTAATATTCAGTCTTGAGTGAAGTAGGGGGGGTGCTGAGCGTGAGCCGGGCACTGCTTGTTGATACTGTGTGCGAGTGAGCGAGGGATAAAAATTGGAGTACAACAGCAAAATATAGGTTTCACCCCTACACCAAGGTAAGGGCTTCGTCTTTAAAGGTTGTTAAGTCTCTCTTTTTTTTTGACCATATGTTTGTCACTCTCATACTGGCTTTATTCCATTGTTTCACTCTTTTAATGGCTTTTACTGGTTTGGGTTGGTGTTTTTATTTGCTTGGTTTAAATGGATGTGTGCAAGCTCCCATCTTATCATTACTGAACAGAGAGGAAGAGAGAGAGCTAAAGGTTTACTGATTGGTTCTTGTGTGCTTTAATCATCCCTCATTTTTCTGATCCCCCCATTGTACTGAGAGACAAGGAGCAGGAGAGGGTGTGTCAACAGGCTCCTTTTGCCTTCACTAAACAAAGGATTTTTTTCACTTAAGCTGGACACTGTCTGACGTGGGAGAACAGGAGGCAGGTGATCCTTAATGAAAGAAATATTGTCTGACATAAGCAACCAAAAAAAAGAGAGAAAAAGATGAGGATATGTATTGATTGGCTGCTCTGATTGGACTGATTTGCCTGTTTTGGGCCTTAGTGCTGCTGACAGCTGAAGAGGCATGTGACATTTGAGCGTTTATTGACCCGAGCCTGAGCTGCTTGTCCAGAGGATTATGTTGAAATATTGAGCAACGTGCTTGATAATCTTTGTGTGAAACCCCATCGCCAAGGCAACTTGCAGGCAATGAATGCAGCTGCTTAATTTAATGGCGCTGTGACCGGACTTAAGTCTGGTGAACATGATGGAAGAGCCCCACTTGATGAATCATTAATGAGTTTTTTATCGAATGGCTGAGTCCCGACTACAGCAAAGGCAGTAGTGTTTGTTGGTTTCAGGTGGATACGAGAAGTAGCATTTTATATTATTATTCTGGGGTTGGGGGATCTTGTCTGAATAATGGAGGCAGTTAGATTGCTGTTGAACCCAAAGTACACTGCCTGGAAAGTGCTGTGATTAAAGAAATCTTGGGGAAAATGGTTAAATAAATAAATAGAGGAGGACCATGCTAAGTCTATGTCTGATTTTTAAAGAAGTCTTCAGACTGGTGGAGCCTAATTACAGATAATCTCCCCAAAGTGGGCTGTATGCATTGATTTGTCAGATGCAGATCTTCCTACTTTACTTCATTATAAAGCACTTTCAGTAAAACTGCATGCTCCTATTGTACTTTTGTGCAGAACTTTTCCCTTTTTCTTTTTTGTTTTTTTTAGGTACACAAGTTTCATTAAGTCCAATTTAAAGCAAAAGAGGAAGAGGAAGGCAGGACTGACTTTGGTCTTGGTATAATTGGAGCACACAGTCGAGCGCACCAATTGTCCAAGTCATCATTACTTCAAAGGATAAACTTTTAAGCCTTTTGTTTGTCTTCAGTGGTATTTGATGACCTGGTGCAGTTTCTCTGCTCTTCATTATACTGAGCGCACAAATTTCAGTTCATGTTTTCAGCATGAGCGGGCAAGCTCAAGTGAACTTAAGTGAACTAAACTCCTTTTATTAGCTCTTGTGTAATGAGCATGTTCAGTGCATTATCCTCCTTTTTTTCCTCAATAGGGTTTGCATATGTTTTTTAAAGATAGTACGTCATCTTTTTCTGATTGTATGTTGGGACGTTTACAGCTCCGATAACCTTTAAAGAAAAAAAAAAAAGGAAAAAAAAGGACTCTGATTTTAGTTTTTATGAGTGAGTTTGTTCGTGTGAGTTAGGTGAAGTACTTTTTTTTTAAAGGTAGCATTGCTTCAAAGACACCACACCCTCTCCCTGGCATGAATTTTAACTTCTCTTCTTGTCTCTTGGTAGTGTTTCTGTCTCATTTTGCCATGCAGTCAAGATAGATGGGTTTCCTTTGCGTAATGTGAATGCTAACCTGCCTCCCTCTCCCTCTGCAGTGGTGTACAGGTAGTTAGCATTCAGCCATGGATACCACCACTTCCCTGAAGATGACCTCTCTGGCCATCCAGAGTCTGTTCAGCTACGTGGAGGAGGAGAACCTGGCTGCCATCAAAGCGCATTTGGACAAGTTCAAAGATGTGGACAGCAGGAGCGACGTAAGTCACAACAACAACAACCCTCCTGTTGGCTCAGGATGTTTATTTTAGGAAAGAGTGTGCAGTAATGTGTGGCTTTTAAAGACCATGTGCCAAAGTGTTTTTGTGGGAAAAGGGATAATAGAATCTGTTGTGTGAAGCAATGAGCTATTTGCAGAGAGGCAAAAATAGTATGAATCACTATGTTTGGCTTCTTAAAGTTGATATTTTCCTTTAAATTGGCCATGAGTGAGTTGCTGCACATTAGAAAGTATTCACTCCCCTTGAAAGGTTTTAGTGTTTCATTGTTCAAGTAACTTTTTTCCCCACTTATTCAATGACGATCAGTGTCAAATCCCCTTTGATACAACGTTGTAAAACAAGAAAACATGAACATTTCTAAAGGAGTTAAATTCTTTTTATTGGCATTTCATAGATGTTAGGATGTATTTTTAACCATGGCTCCAGCATGTTGAACAAACATGTCAAAGAATGATTGATAATGATCAGAATAACGTTCGGGTCCCACCAGAGAATACCCCATGTTACCCAAGATGGACATTATACTAAATTTAAAGTCAATGCATAGAGGATATAAGCAGATGTATTCTGTGAAGATCTTTGTCAGTGTCCTGATGCATGTGGACGTGAACCAAGCTCGTATTAAACATGCATTAAGCTGAACTCCTGATCTGATTGAATCATTGTCGCAGTTTCGCACTATCAATAGAAAAACGTAACAATGATTTAATGTACTCTGAAAGAAACTAAGTTCAAGTTTAGAGGGGTATATGGAAAACCAGCACTAGGTGTTAACCTTTACATGCACTGTACATGTTAGGTTATTGTCTAACTAATTAAAATAAATACCCCTTAGAGCACCATATATTTATTAATCTGCACTTGAAAAAGTCCCCAACAAATACACTATTTATTCCTGTTTGAGTAACATTTGCTAAAAATGACAGTTCCCATTTTTGGGGGATTTATTTACCTGTGTATTTGTAACCCTTTTGAAAGGGTTATTTATAGGCATGAATGTGATTATCACCACAGTGCCACTCAGTCCCCCTCCACTGAAAAATGTGTTTTACTTATTGCTCCTTCACTTGAATGTTTCACCGTCACTGTGCAAAGTAAAGTATGCGCAATGTTTGAGGGTACAAAGCTGTTTTCACTTTCAGCGTGTGAAAGTGGAAAGTTTCTTTCTGCTTATAGAAAATCTGAGTCTAAAGTCGTGGACCCTACAAGGACAATCAGTATTTTTATATGTCTTAAAACATGTGTGGAGGGGATCTTTAAGTCCAGGCTTGTAGAAATAATGTAAATTAACCAACACAAGAATGTTCAAATGTAATTGTTGTATAAAGTGTTCATTTATCATACAGCAGCATTTAGAATCACTAATCAAGTAGTATCACCATCTGTCAATTTTCTGATGAGTTCTCAGAGGGTTAACTGCATAATTAACGGTTGGCACGTCTTAAAATCCTTACCACAGTTTTTCTTTTCCCTCTCCGCTTGTTTCAGAATGGACAGACTCCCCTGATGGTGGCGGCAGAACAGGGCAATCTGGAGATAGTCCAAGAGCTCATCAGGAGAGGAGCCAACGTTAACTTTGACGATGTTGTAAGCAAGCTCACTTATATGTCTAAAAACTGCCCCTCATGAACACACCCCAATCCCCACAAGTGCATGTGGTGTTGTGGATTTATGGATTTAATTGTGGAGAAAGCGTGAGAATCCAGGCACAGGTGAAAAACAATGCGGTCATTTTAAACCACAGTATCCATTTGACAAAGGTGACGTAGCTGAACGAGTGGCCCTGATGTTCCATCTTGCTGAATTGGCCACACTCAGGCTTAGTCCACAGCTATTATGAGCCATAATGACAACTTATTCCATACTTTTACCTTCACTCATACCAGTAAATGACAGGATGTACTCGCTGGCACACACCCTGTACCTTCACAATCCAACCCCCACACACGCAAACACTCACACATGCACACGCCCACTTGCTTAGACGCACGCACGTTCGCACACTACACCTCTCATTAACATTAACTCACGTACACATAACCTGCTATTACACACGGCTTGCTCAAACTTACGCTCACTTTTGACAAAGAAGAAAGGCAAAGAGTCCCTCCTGTCTCTCACACGCTACTCTCTTGACTCTTCTGTCTGTCCCCTCCTGGTACCCTGTTCCCATGAGCACCTGGTACGACCAGCTGGTAGGTTCAGTGCTTTGACCGTTCCCGAGCCGTACCACTGGGAGCTCGAACAGCCGCTCTTTGAACTGGAATTGGAGTATGATGAGAGTTCTCACGATAACAGGTTGTTTCTGTGCACAGGACTGCTGGACGGCGTTGATCTCAGCAGCTAAGGAGGGCCACATCGAGGTGGTGAGGGAACTGCTGGAAAACAATGCCAACCTGGAACACCGAGACATGGTGAGGATCTCTAGACAGACAAAAAAAAAAGTGGTGTGGTGAGGAGGAAGATTCAGCCCAGAGAGTTTTATTTTAAGTTCTTCTGAAAACATTTTGTGTCTGCTTTATATCTGAAAAATGAATTGTTACATAACTTTAAATAACATATCAATCAATAATCAATGTAACATATACAGTATACTAATAGGTAAAACAGTTGGTTTGCAGGGTGGAGCAAAAACTGGTGATAGTAATGTATCCTCAGTGCTAAAATGACTCAACAGTATGTTTAAGAAAAAGAAGTGATTGCTACACAACAAGAGACAACAGGACACCATGCTGATCCTTTAAATATACCCAAAACCGCTCGTTCTCATGCTCTATGCTGACGCTGGAGACTTTACACAATTTAGAAAATAATAAAGTTATGATGTCTTGATTCCATGTACATACATGTTTTGTCCTCAGTAGAGTGCTGGTTGAATCCATTAGTCTTGAAATGGACATAAAATTAAATTACCAATTGTATCCTCTCTCCTCCTCTCTAGTAGTAATCCCATTTACTGAGCTCTGGTTTTCTCCACATGGGGCAGTGATGTGATTTGCTCATCAGAGGCAGACCTGTCAGAGACAGACAGTCGTCTGCAAGCGTAAAGTAGCAGCTGTTCTGTATATTTATGAGTTGACTATTGGCAATATGTAAATGAGATACATGTGTTTATTATCTGAGGCTGAACGTGATGGATATTTTTGTGATGTAGACGCCCCAGCTCGAGAAAGGCAATGTGCATTTCCCAGCAGCCAGAAATGCTACAAATGCATTCCTAAGGAGCGCTAACCATCATTAAGTAGTGAAAAGGATTATAAATGTTCTATATTGGCACTCATTTATTATACACTTGTATTCCCTTCAGTATTTTATCATGTATGTAGACGTGTTGTGTTGATTTTGAGTTCTTAGCCTTTATGAATTTATGGAAGTGAATCAGGACATCAGCTGAGTCATTGTGGTGTGGGGTGAGTCGAAACTGAACAGGACAGATCACAGCTAGTCATCACAGTGGGATTATAATAAACCACAGTGTGATATTGTTCACGCACTGGAAAGTATGTCACACCAGCTGTAAATAGCACATTTTCCTACCACAAAAATCTGATAAGATTTCATCTGTTCTGGAGTGACTGAAACTGTTGTTGCTCTTAAATAAATTGGAATAAAGCTATATTTATGGTTATATCTACATAGCATTTTTGAAGTGACGTGGGCCCTTTCTTTTCCCGTCTAATCTTTGTCTGCTTTTTTTTTTTCTTCTATAAATCCGTTATGTTTTGTGTGTGTTTTCTATGTAGGGAGGCTGGACTGCTCTCATGTGGGCCGCCTACAAAGGTCGTACAGATGTGGCGCAGATGCTCATGGAAAAAGGAGCTAACCCTAATATCACTGGCCAGGTACTAAGACTGGACACACTGTATTTCTTTTTCTTCCCCCTTAATGATACTATCATTGATATCTGATAGTCCTTATTTTTTGTATTGAAAATTAAACAAATAATAGGTTTGTATACAGCACATTTTCATTTGTTGATCAGAAAAGGTTTATTCCACTCTTTTCAAACTAAATCAAGTCTCTGAATGGGTCTGTTTCTTTTAAACAAAGTGCTCACATGATGTCTTTTATTCTGATTGCTTCATTTAAATATATATCAATGTTTTAGCTGTAATACAAGCACTAGTTTCAAATATCAGTAAACAACTTCAGAGTAACAAAGATGTGAACACAGCCACAACCCTGTGCTTCACCTGCACTATTCAATACCTACCCCATGATCTGCTGTTTCTGCCATGTGAAGTGGCTCAAAGTATTAGTTCAACGGCAGTCCTGACACTGATCATTAGTTATTGTCAGCATGACTTCACCCCCGCTCTCTGCTGTCCCAACAGTACAGCGTCTACCCCATTATCTGGGCGGCAGGACGAGGCCACGCTGAGATTGTCCATCTCCTGCTGCAGCACGGCGCCAAGGTCAACTGCTCAGATAAGGTAAACACATACTGACAGATGTTCATTAAAGATGAAGTAAGCTTAAAAGTTTTGAATGTTGTGGTCCACATGCACCCTCCAATCCTTCATGTCCCTCTACCCTCTTCCTTTATCTGTAATCCCTCTTTTAGAATCATTTGTGTCCCTTTGTTGTTTCCTCTCATGTTTCATTCCCTCTTTCATTATGCCCTTTCTTTGCAGTATGGAACCACCCCTCTGATCTGGGCATCCAGAAAAGGTCACTATGAAAGTGTGATTCACCTTCTAGCCAATGGAGCTGATGTGGACCAGGAAGGAGCAGTAAGTTGATTATAGATATCCTGTGAATGGTTACAGTCAATCGATATCTACCGCTATTACACACTATTATGATGTGGCCTTTTTACACACTGCACATGCTCTGTTGCTGTTACATGGCCTGTAGATTGTTTTGGAAATGTTAATCATAGTCAAAACAATGGTATTTAAAATGCTTTTATCAATAAAATAATAAAACAGTATTGAGAAGCGTGGTCACAATCTAGATTATATTTGTTGGTGTTATTTTCAGGGTTCCAATATATTTCTGGAAAAGTTTAGAAATGCATTTTGAAAGTTTGTTTGGATAAACATAGAAAATTGTTAATTTTAGTGTTGATACACATGATAAAAAGTATGTTGTGAAAACTCATATGTCCTCTATAAGGCGGTGTACCCACTATCATTTGACTTTTATTATATTTGGCAGTGTTTCCTAAACAGTTAAATATTTTATTTGGCAGTCTGAACAGGTAGCTTAACAGATCAGCAAGTCAAATTGGGTTCTTGGTTCATTGTGGGTGCCATGACACGTGAAGCTGCCTGTTCTCGCCAGTTTAGTTTTCACACAATCAAGATTTAATGCTGCCAAGCACCACCAGCGCGTTAGTAAACTGCAATATTAAATAATTGATTGCATCTATGATGCAGTGCATCTGTGCTCCTTCGAGTCATGTTACATCTGTGCTGACACAGACTGAATAATGTGATAGTTTGATATGTAGCATCAATAATCAGATGAAACTGTTGTAGCTAATGTCGCAGAGCAATTACTTTATATGTGATTAAGAGACTCTAGTGCCTAAAACAACATGAGTTATTGGGCTTGTTAAATGAGATGTCAATAATAAGTTGTAATTAAGATTGTAGTGTCTTCTAGAACTGCTGAAATTATCTAAAATTATTGAAAAACACCCAGGCAAGTGGAGAATGACATCTTGAATATTGAAATGTTATGGAGCTTCAAATGTGCAAATTTAAATGTCTTCTTTCTTTATCGTTTCAGAACTCAATGACAGCTCTGATCGTGGCGGTGAAAGGTGGCTACACAAAAGTTGTCAAGGAGCTGCTGAAGAGGAACCCGAACGTCAACATGACAGACAAGGATGGCAACACAGCCCTGGCCATCGCTGCCAAGGAGGGACACACAGAGATTGTACAGGACCTCCTGGATGCTGGCACTTATGTCAATGTTCCAGACAGGGTGAGGCCTCCCCGCCGCAGCATTGGCAGCCTGCTGTTTGACACTAACAGGATGCTGTAAAGAGGTTGATATGAAATACAATGTGAATTAAACACAGTACCCATCTCCCCCTGTTTTCCCTTCTGCCTCTCTTTTGTTGTCTCCTCCAGACTGGGGAGACAATGCTGATTGGAGCAGTGAGAGGAGGTCATGTGGAGATAGTCCGAGCTCTGCTAAACAAATATGCTGATATTGACGTCAGGGGCCAGGTAGGAGCTCCTCTCCCACTATCTTTGCTGTGTTATTGATGTTTAAAAGCCAGCAGGAGGCCTTCTTATGTTTATTATTCACTGTTGCACTGCAACTCAATACTGTTTATTTTTGGTAATGTGAACTTTAATCTATGGGTAACATTTACACAGATATTGCTTTAACACAATCAAACAAAAAAATATCCTACATTCACAGCTGTGTTATTTCAACATTTGTCCATATACCTTTTTGTATTTCTGGAACAGTTTATTTTTTCAAAGATAAAGCTCAGATTGTATTTGCCTTGTTGTTGCCTTTCCACATCAGGATGGAAAGACTGCCCTCTACTGGGCTGTGGAGAAAGGTAATGCTACCATGGTGAGGGACATCCTGCAGTGTAACCCTGATACTGAGAGCTGCACCAAGGTATGAAACCAGTCATTTGAATTTCTTCTTAAGTACTTCTAAAGTATAATTTTTCTCAGTTATGTATCTCATACATTTAAAAAATATGTATTAATATATTACATAAATAATAATTACATTAAAATGTCAACAACAGAAATTTGGGCCTCTGCTGTTTTACTGCTGTTTCTGAAAAATACATAAAATTACTGTTGACCAAAAATGCAGACACTTGTATGTAGGTAGTTCTCTGCTTTTTTCACTTGTGCCATGATAATTAATTGTAAATATAAAGGTCCAATAAATGTAAGATTAGAAATGATGATATGTTGTGTATGTTTGTATTGTAGGAGGGCGAGACCCCACTTATCAAAGCCACAAAAATGAGGAACATAGAGATAGTGGAGCTGCTGCTGGATAAAGGGGCCAGAGTGTCTGCTGTGGACAAGGTAAATCACTTTCAAATAACATGTCTATACAGAAAACTCTCACCATGATAACTCAGTAGCTTTGTATGATTTCTGCAGTTTGAGGGTTTGTTTTCAGCAGCAGAGCTGAAGTGGTGATAATGCACCAAAATTCTGGTGCAAGCAAGACATTTCAGATATTCGTGATCCCCATTCATAAGTAAAAAAATGTCAGTCCTTTTTTAATCCACAGAACATTTTAGACGATTGATTGTAATTTCAGCCGTCATCTACACCTATTATGTAATATGGCCTAATTAGTAATTACAGTTGCCAGATCATTATCAGCACACTCTATTTTATTTTGAACTGTGACCAATATCTTTATCTTTTAGATCAGTGGGAGAATGATATTATTAATTCTAAAATGTAATTTTTCAGTTTGTTAATGAACAGCGACTAGTCATTTCTGTGTTGTTGTTTTTCCACATAGAAAGGTGACACTCCGCTACACATTGCCATCAGAGGGAGGAGCCGAAAGCTAGCCGAGCTGCTGTTGAGGAACCCTAAAGATGGCCGCCTGCTGTACCGCCCTAACAAGGCTGGAGAGACACCGTACAACATAGACTGTACCCACCAGAAAAGCATCCTCACACAGATATTTGGAGCCAGTAGGACCCAATTTCTCATTCAGAGTGTAGCTCATAGACTTGTTGTTCAGCAATCAGAAAATATGTTACTACTTTAAGTACTTAATCTTTTTCCTCTTCTCTCATCTCACCCCTCTCTCTTTCAGAGCATCTTTCCCCCTCTGAGTCAGATGGGGACATGTTGGGTTATGACCTGTATAGCAGTGCTCTCGCAGACATCCTGAGCGAGCCCACCATGCAGCCACCCATCTGTGTTGGTCTGTACGCTCAGTGGGGCAGCGGCAAATCTTTCCTTCTTAAGAAGCTGGAGGGTGAGTAACCCCACAGCTTTAGAAACGTCTCCTATACAAGGAGGAAAAGTACAGAATTGTGGAACTTTGCTTTTCGAACACTTATTTCCCTCAGTTTATTCAATCCTTTTCTAAGTCAAAGTTACGATGTTAAATACAATTCGAGGCTTGAAATATCAGATTTTTTTCTCCTTTCCTCCCTCTTCCCTCCTGTCCATCAGATGAGATGAAAACATTTGCGGGCCAGCAGATAGAGCCATTGTTCCAGTTCTCCTGGCTGGTGGTCTTCCTCACTCTGCTGCTGTGCGGCTCAGTGGCTGTGGTCCTGGGCTTTACTGTTGATCCCAAGCTGGCTATCGCCGTTTCCCTCAGCCTCCTCGCCTTGCTCTACATCTTCTTTGGTAAGAATGTAGACAGACTTGTGACAAATCATTTTTAACAGATGACTTGCGGAAGACTCTGCTCTTGTTTGACCTGCTCCACAAGATGTTCAGAGTGACGGTCTAGTTTAGCAACAGGCTCAATCTGAATGAAGAATGAAGTTTCACACCCTCTGTTTGTGATGTAATCTGAGTCTTTCTGTTTTTTGGGTTGATCGCTGGTCTGGATGAGCGTCCATGTTAGTGTATTTGAGTCCCTCCCTGTGCTCCCAGTGCCTGTTTTCGACATAGTGGTTTTGACAGTTTGGTCTGAGTGTTCAGGTGCAGCTTTCTTCCTATTTTTTCGGACTATACTGAATAAACAACGCGCACATTTGTTTTGGTCTGATATGCTGATGCTCTAGTGCAACATATAGTACGGCTAAATGTCATATTTTGCACCTTTTTTGAAATATTTCTGATCAGCACTTCCAAAAATTATAACGACCAAAGCAAGAGGCCTTGTGAATTTCAGTATGCCATATTTTTGTAGTACGTTGTAAAAGAGTGTCAGGACCTTCAAATAATTATGTGTGTCTGTGTGTGTTGATATAGTTTAGTTTTTTAAGTTAAAAACATACATCAGAAAAATTAAAAACAAATATCAATGAGATATGAGTGAACATTTCCTGTACTCATTTGCCTATCAGGTGACCCTCGGTATCAAACCTAAGACAGAGCAGTGGCGCCTAAAATCATCCTCAGACTATTAAGAAAACAAATATTGAAAAAGGTTAGCAAAAAAAAGTGAATCTTTTCTACAAGATTCTTGAACCTGCATGGCTCACTAGAGGGAGCCATTATACAACCAAAACCAATGATGATGATTCAGGCTTCTCAACTGAAACTGTTGCTGACTTTTAAGAAAATAACCTTTTAATGTTTAAGAAGAGAACTTAAACATACGATCAAAGAGCTGAAAATAACAGGATGGTATGAATGAATTCTTTTTAGCTTTCTAAGCAGTTGACCACCTCCTCTCCTTTTTCCAGTGTTGGTGTACTTTGGAAGCCGGCGTGAGAGGGAGAGCTGGAACTGGGCATGGGTCATCAGCACCCGTCTGGCCCGTCAAGTTGGCTACCTGGAGCTCCTGCTCAAACTGATGTTTGTCAACCCCCCTGAACTTCCCGAGCAAACCACCCGTGCACTGCCCGTTAGGTGACAATAATGCACATACAGAAATAAAAAAGTTCTCCAGGTTCAATGTGAAGTATGTAGTCCCATCTACAGGTTGTGTATCTGAGTGTGAGAAAGCATCGGTTTCCTGACTCTTTCTCTCTTTCCCACATTTCACACAGGTTCTTGTTCACGGATTATAATCGTCTATCCAGCGTTGGAGGGGAGACGTCTATGGCAGAGATGATTGCCACGCTCTCAGATGCCTGTGAGAGGGAGTTTGGCTTCATGGCCACCAGGCTGTTCAGGGTTTTCAAGAATGATGAGATTCAAGGTGACTTCACTATCCTTGGCTTTAGTTGTCAGTCATGTAACGACATTTCAGCCAGCACATACAGTAACACTTAGATCTGTTATTGAGATGCCATCTTACATAATTATTGGGCAACGTCTAATAAATGTGAATATTTGATAGTGGTATTGAGCTGGTACGAGTATAAGTACTGTTTTGACATGTTTTTATGATGACAGTGAAATGAGTAAAACGTATTCTTGTTCAATAGCAGCTAAGTAGGCCTCTTAATTATATTTCTTATATGTTTACATGCATCAATGCGATATAAGGCTGTTAAGGATGTTGTTAATGAGCAGAAAGCCTAATAGAAAAAAACTGTTTAGCTCATTTTTACATCTCCCTCACATTACCCTCTGCCTCCCATACTCTAGGTAAGAAGTGGAAGAAAACATGTTGTGTTCCCTCTTTCGTCCTGTTTGCCTTGACGCTGGGCTGCCTGATCACTGGTATGGCCCTGCTGGCTATCTTTAAGGTGGGTTGAAGCTATGAAAAGTGTTTATGATGTTTACTTAGACAGGTATCTCAATCCAACTATCTCCAACAGCCAGAACACACACATTTTATAGAAATCATAATATATTAATGTAATTAATATATCATGTTAAGTTATTACATAAAGACTTTTAAGTGTTGTGTTTTGTTTATTTGTATTAATAAAACGTGTTCTTACTGATGCAAGCTTCCCATAACTAGCATAGTGTCTTAATTATTTTTCTTTCTAGTTGTTTTATTTAGATAGTGGGAAAGATGAAAGAGGGTAATGAGACTTCATATGTGGACAAATGTGACTCCGGGGGATGGGGGCTTTCCCTGTGAACTCCTGACACAAAATAATAATAATAATACTGATAATAATAATAACTCTGTCCTCAGGTGGACCCTGGGAACCTGACAGTGAATGCAGTGCTAATAGCCATGGCCAGTGTGGTGGGCCTGGCCTTACTGCTCAACGTTAGAACTTGGTGGCAGGTTGCGGACTCTGTTCTCAACTCCCAGAGGAAACGCCTCCATAGTGCTGCCAACAACTTGCACAAACTCAAGAGTGAAGGATTTATGAAGGTAAAATAAATGTACTTTGAACCACATCCAGGATGGATGAAAATCCCCAGGCATCCTGGTGTCATGTTTTAGGTGGATTGCTTATGCTTATGCTTATGAAGTTGTACGTTTTTTAAGAAGTTGAGTGTGTAATTATTTGAATGAGCCCATTAATAGTACATATGAAGTGGGTCCTCTTCTATAGAGCCCGCAATGTTGCACCGCCATGTTTCTCTACAGTAGCCCAGAGTGGACAAACGAAACACTCTTGAGAGGGCCTTTCACGTTTTTCACAAGTTTTGTGGCCCCTGTAGGTTCTCCTACATGCTTGGAAGGGGAGGAGGGGAGGGATATTCAGTTGGATGCCATCAGCAAGTTCACTGCTAGATGCCACTAAATTTTACACACTGGTCCTTTAAAGTTGCTTAAACAGTATAGTCATTATATTAGAGAGATACGTTTTATAGTGACAGTGTCTTTTCATTGTAAAAATTGTTTCAAGGCATGACATTTTCCCTGTCTCATATCAGGTTCTGAAACATGAGGTGGAGCTAATGTCAAAGATGGCGAAGACCATCGATGGCTTCACCCAGAACCAGACGCGAATGACCGTCATCATCGACGGGCTGGACGCCTGTGAACAGGACAAAGTTCTACAGATGCTGGACACGGTGTGTGTTTGCACTTGCATTTCTGCAGGGCACATAAATAATCAGTGCAGCTCTCTCTTGACAGATAACAACATAATATGAAAGAATTAAATTTTCCAACATCTATCACTCAGGCAGATTTATATCCATGAGTCAAACTGTTGTACAGCAGCTGCCATGTGGCCTTAACTTTCAGTGGGTCTTCCACCTGTGCACACAGAACCCACACATCTCATGTGGTGTGTGGCAACCCTGGTGTTCCCAGCTGCCTCAGCTCTCCTCCAAGTTTAGATTCTTCCTCCCAGCTGCTGTAATAGAATTTCCTTAAGCCAAATGTTATTATTTGGTGAAGTAATCCCTGAGTAGATGGCAACCTCCTGTGTGCTAATGTAATCTTCTCATCTCTGCAAGCACCTCCCAGTCACTCTGAAACCATCTTCTGTTCAAAGAAATCCAAATACAACACTCTGAAATAATGTTCGTAGGTTACACAAATTACCAAATTGAATCTTTTTTTAATCTAGTCTGTGTACTTTTCCTACCAGTTAAAGTGCAAACATGCAGACATCATGTGACAGTGTTGACAGCTGCTGCAGAGATAGAAGTTCATCATCCTGTGGGGCGAGCTGGAGGGTGCTGGCCAGGGGTTAACAAGCCATGTATGCATGTAACACAAATCAATGTCCTGTGACATTTGGACAATGTCCCTTAGTTAGCAGAGTGGAAATCCCCAACACCATGTGCTGCGGACAGTCAGCTCTCACAGGAGTCATTAAGTTCTACAGCTGAGTGTTGCTGCTAGATGTCATGTTGTTGATTAGATTGTAAACAAATAGGAGTATGCACGCACATCCAAACCAAGGAGGGCAGGTGCTGAGTTGAATGTGAGCAAATCATGAAGTAAACAAACAGCTCACACACACTACAGCGCTCCAGTGTCCACTGTTTAATTTAATATAAAGAAATGATGGCAAAAACAGCACACACTTAATGCATTATTTTCTGATTCTCTTCTCCTGCCAGGTGAGAGTACTCTTCTCCAAAGGCCCATTTATCTCCATCTTTGCGAGTGATCCGCATATTATCATTAAAGCTATCAACCAGAACCTTAACAGTGTGCTAAGAGACTCCAACATCAACGGCCATGACTACATGAGAAACATAGTCCACCTGCCGGTATTCCTCAACAGCACAGGCCTCAGTACAGCCAAGAAGCTCTGCACAGCAGCCCCAACCAACGGAGACGCATTGCCTGCTGAGGGTAAAGGCCTGTTACACAATACTCTTTGATACAAGAAGGTTTGTGTAGTGTTTTTGGTGCATTGATGTTATTCTAAATGCCTTTGTCTCTTCCTCTCTCCAGGATGGCATGAAGACTTAGACAGGAAGATGTCTCAGACTAGCTTGGGCCAGGATCAGGCCAAGTTTGGCAGCAAGAGCGCCCTCAACCGCAGGGTAATAGATATTCAAATCAAGTTTATTTTTATTGTCCCATATCAAGTAAAATCTCTTGTTAGGGTTTATAGGCCCACATCAACAATGATTTAAGACACTGAAAACCTTTTATAAATCAAGGAAAAAATGGGAGAAACCTCAAGAGGGGCAGTTTAAAGAAAGATTTTCCCTCCTTTGATGGCAGAGAGTACAGTATGAGTCATATTTGGCATTCACAGTTGGAATGTAGTTTGTCCAATTTAGATGTAGCAAAATTAATATGTGAAGTATGTTTTGCTTGTCACCCTAAATATATATTGTTCACACTCCACCCAAGCCCACCACAACCAATAATAATGACAAAGTTCAGAGATGCTTTTTGTACTAAATTAAAATTGAGATAGTTGTTGTGTTTATAGATTGAGATCAAATAAATTTGTTTTCATACCATGGTCATTTCCCACAATACTTATGTTAATCTGGAAATATTTAATAGCTGGAAATGAATGCTTGATAACTTGACATTAATCAAACAAAATGAAAATGCTTCTCACCACAAGCTTAATGGGAAACTGTGAATGGTGTACAGACATGCAGCCTGCAGAGGGTGGGAGATGCTGTCTTAGAAACCCTCACTGCTCTCTCATTTCGGCCTCCTCCTCCCTAAAGGGGATGTTCAGTGCAGGCGTGGTGTTGGCAGGCAGTGCAGAGGCCAGAGGACAGAAGGAGACACACAGAGACCGAAAGAGAGAGGTGCTCGGTGCGCAGCCAAGGTTCCTAGTGTAATTGATGTAATGGCTGTTTATCCTTCCTGCTGTGTTGCCACAGCCTAATGACAAGGCCTAGCAGCAGTGGGTCCCTGTGACAAAACACTGGCACCAGGTCTGCTGGCAGGAGGCTAAGTGACTCTGCTGCTGTCGCTGATGCTGTCCTCCCTCCTGCGAGACCTTACCACTACCCCCCTCCTCTTCCTCCTCCTTCCTTCCCGCCTCCCTCTCTTGTTTGTTTGTTTGACATTTGTTTGTACCTCAGATTTATCTAGTACCCTCAATTAATGGTGTTGGCCCTTTTATTATGGGGCGGCATGCTCTTTTTATTTGCCCTCCACCACTAGCTAGCTCTTGGCAGGAGGGCCCTCTTTCTACAAGTGCAGATTAAAATGAGGGCAGGGGGGGGAAAGTGAATTAGTGGCTCTCTGTTTTCATGTGGCTTCTCAAGTTGTGGATGACATTATGTGTATCTCTACCATCTTATTTCCATTTACTGGAGTTAAATGAATTAACCTTATAAGGAAACTAATTATTACTTGGAACTTAGCATTCAATATTGCTGTAAAATAAAAGAAACAGTCTTTCAAAATATTACCATTTTATAACCAGCAATTACGCTTTCAATAAATCAGTGAAAACTGTTACCAAAGCCAAACAAAAAAGCTGTGTCACTGCTGAAAAAGTGAATACACTTCCAATATATTGGAAATCTATCTGTATGATAGACGTTTTCAGCCCTGACTGAGTGGTGGCCATATGTTTCATCTCTCTGAGAAAGAGGTCATGAGACCGGCGTTACGACTTCAAAGTCAACCAAAAGCCTCACCTTGGCTCATGACCATGGCAGCTGTCTGATATCATCACAGATGTTCTCCGGTAGATCTGTGTCAATAGCTAGCCTGTGTATCATGACTGCTCTGCTTTGGACAGTGCTTCTTTGACTTTTTTCCCCTTGCAGTCACAAAGAATCATATGTTTTGCTCATGAAGACATGATGTGGAAAGAGGACAGAGGAAGAGTGTGATTAAAAAAAAAAAAAAAAGTGTCTAATTAGTTTCACTCACACCTCATTCACTGGCTTAAGTTGCAGAATTATCTTAATAACCTTTCAACTCAATAAGCAGTCAAGAACTTCTTTATGTTACAGAAAAAGTTGTACTACCACTGATATGCTAATATATCATGATTTCATTTTGAATAAAAGCAAAATAGTCCCATAAATGTATAATTTGGCTGTGAATGCTGTAAGTATGGTTGCACAGGAAGTCAAGAATATGAGAAATGAGGCCGTCAATTTACGCGTAATGTTTTACGATGACATGGCCCGAGATCACATGGTGACCCTGAAACGCCTTCTCTCCTGTCTCATGATGCACAGCTTGGAGCAGTGATGATGCAAAAGCTCTCAAATCCCTGCCAGGGTCAGGAGAAAAGTTGAGCCATTGTTTAACACATGTCATTGCAAATTATCTTCAGAGTTCTTCCCTGTTCGATACACAATATGACTTTTATGACTCTTGTGTCTGTAGATGTGACCAGGAGATAATTGCTATGCTCCCTTTTTCCCCATCAAATTCTGTCCCTTTCATGTTTTTAAGTAATGCTTGTGCAATAATTGGATGATGCAAGTTGCATTGAAATGATCTGTGAAACGGTAGTCTTTGAGACATGTTTATCTTACCATGCCAGCTAGACACATGATTCATCCAGACATTTCCAGTTTTCTGATAGTTTGAGTCTCTTTTATCTTCTTTTAAAAAAAAATTCTCTCCTTGTCTGTGAAGGACACATACCGGCGCCGCCAGATGCAGAGAACCATCACCAGACAGATGTCCTTCGACCTGACCAAGCTGCTGGTGACCGAGGACTGGTTCAGTGACATCAGCCCACAGACCATGAGGAGGCTGCTGAATATCGTTTCTATTACAGGTAAACAACAAACCACATCCTGCTCTGTCCATAAAGACATTAAAGTTGTTTAGCCTTAATTCAAGTCATTTTGTTAAGGGGATTGGATGGTTCATTCATCCTAAATGCTTTGCTTTTGAAACTTTAGTCAGCTATTAGAGAAATGTTATTGTAGATGGAGGAGCAAAGAACCATAAAAGCAAAGCTCAGATGGGATTTTATCCTAGAACAGTAGAGGACAACATGTGGTTGCAAAGGCGGGGCTGTTAACCAAGCATTTTAATGAAAAAGTAAGTGTAAGAGTACATTTTACTTCTGAGCTTTTGCAGGAAAATAAATTAATAATATCAATGGCATGACTGACAGATAGGACTTAAAAATGATGCGCCCAGATCAGCAGTTTGAGAAACAAAAGACACAAGCAAACAAAGAGTTTGATGTTGACCAGCTTGTGTAAAAGTTGAGATAAGCTTCTATAGCTGATTAGAGTGTGAGATTGAGCCAGAGCATGTTACTCTTGTCAGATATGGTGTAGGTATATGAGATCTATGAAGGGTGTGACATTGTGTACACATGTCATATTACAACAATAATATCACACTGAATAACAGCATCTTTCTGACACTCCTCCTTTGTTCCATCACTTTGTCTAATAATAAACCAAACAGGTGGATGCACACTTCTGAGAAAGTTGATTTGGGATAATGAGTTGACCAGTCACCCGCTAAAGCCCTATAAAATTATTTTTGCTATTGGTGACAGGTCGTCTGTTGCGAGCCAATCACGTGATCTTCAACTGGGATCGTCTGGCATCGTGGATCAACCTGACAGAGGAGTGGCCTTACAGGACTTCATGGATCATCCTCTTTTTGGAAGAGACTGACGGAGTGTCTGACCAGGTCACTCTCAAAACCATCTATGAGAGGTACACACACATCACTCCTCCTCCAGTTCCTCATCTGGGCTTGTATTCATGAAGCATCTCAGAGCAAGAACTGGCTGTCAATGCTCAGAGAGATTAATTTTTGGTCCTACCTTCAGGCCCAAGAGTAAAAGCATTCAATCAACTCTAACTTTGTAGCTTACTTTAGTCTCTGTTAAAATGTATGAGACCCCAGAGGTGTCCTAACCTGGAGATGTCGTTCAGGCAGAGATATTCCATAAGAGGAAAGATGTTGAAATGCCAAAGAGCTCATTAAAAGATACAGTTTCAACAAAAAAAATGTATGTTGTATGCTGTCCCTGCAGAATGATAACAGAATAACAGTGGTTATTCTGTGAGAACCAACAGTTTCAGCTGGAATAAATCAAACTTTGATCACGCCTACATCAGCTCATAAAAATAATGCACACAACAACGTTCCTCAGTGAGAGCAGGCCTACTTTTATATATAACACCGGCTGGATATCATCTGCTTAAGACATGTGTTCATATTGTTATGGTGTATTTCACAACACTGCACAGCATTAACAGAACACATTTCCCTCTCAATGGGATACAAAAAGTACAAAATTCTTCATGGAGAGGTGACCACAACCCACAAAGGGTTTTTAGCATCACTGTTGCGTGTGCAGTACTGCACCATACATACAAGATGTGCCACTGTCACAGGCAGTGTAAAACAATTTGCATAGGTAGGGCTGATAGGATAGTTGCCTGAGCTAATATTTGAAGTTGAATATAGATGTACATTTCATTTTTGAAGCCACATGAGTGGATGCTAATGTTTACATTCAGACTTCTATGTAAATGGCATGTTCATATTAAATATATGTAATATTATGTTAATATTAAATATTTTAATGGCACGTAAATGTCATTATGAAATTAAACCATTTACTTTCTGCACCATTTTTTTGTTTATGTGATCTTCGTAACTAGTTCCTCGGGTCATTTACCTATACACATAAAACCTACAAATAAAATTAGTTATTAGTGTTGACTACATTTTGACTTGTATCCTTGTCTGATACTCTAAACTGCAGCTGTCAGAAAACATCATATAATATCAGATGTTACCTCTGATGAGTGATATAAAACAGTAATGACATGCTCTCTCTCCTTGGAGGAACTCTGAGATGTTTGACAAATACAGGCCCTGATCTGTAAGATTACAGACTACTTCAATACACTTGCATACTTTCCTTTTTTATTTCAGTTTTGTATCAGTTTTGCTCCTGTGTTCTGACCTCCCTGATGAGATCAAACTATATAAAATAATAGATGTTTTGTTGTCTGTGAATGTCTGATGTAAGTAACTTTGACCAGCAGGTGGCAGTAGAGGATTTTGATTTCCTTTATTGCACAGCTACTGCTAATGGCTGTGAGTGCCACACTAATTGGCATCTGATAGACAGATTTAGTAATTTATCATAAAGCATGAGGCAAATGATGACTATTAAAGCGTGGACTCCATGAAGGGACATGTCTTTTTAAAAAAAAGAAGAGACACCTTAAGCTCAGAGATCTTTGGATGAGCAGCAAAGGAAAAGCATTGTCACTGGGTGTGTGTACACCATATGAGTGTATGTGTGTGGTCACGGATGCTTTTAGGCGTGCTCACCGCAGACAGGAGGAGATAGACTGACACAGGCTGAGTCGCTGGGTTTGGGCGCTGTTGTGCATCATTTGCTGGCCTTTAAAGGTTGTACTCTGTCACAATACACTAGCGCCTACGACTCCTGCGGCAAGGAAGTGTCAAAGACAGTTAGTGTCAGCCAGTCAGCCAGCTAGATTCAGCAGACAACCCTCCCTCCCCCAACTGCACGGCAAAGCGCTGCCTCATTAGACTAGAGTTTTGCTGTTTGATTTCCAAAGGACAATAGGCATTACCTTTTCATTTTTTCTTTGGTGTAATTGTTACATGGAAAGAGTGCAAAATGAGGGGAGGACAAGGTAGTAGATGAAAAGCATCATAGTCAGAAGCGTGTAGTTCATTTTGCTGGATGTGATGATGTCTGCCTTTAATACTTGTGTGTTTAAGTGGAAAAGCATGTCAGTACACTATGTTTAAGTAGAGCGGACACCCTAAAAAAAATATCCATACTTCTACCATAATCATTGTGGAAAACAAAACTGGGAGATATAATTATATGCTATTAATAAAAGGGCTGCCATAAAATTCTACAGTGTTTCTACATCCAACGAAAGGCCCGGATTCAAGTGCCTTTACCACAGCATGAGATTGTGCTTACACTTCTCATTACACCTAATATAGCCGTCATCTTGTTTTTGACCAACGGTCCTGTCTTTCTTTATCTTCCTCCTTTCCAAATGGCTGCTCTGTTCTGCAGTGACCGTCGGAGAAGCGGCCTTAATGATGATGACAGGAAGCCTCAAACAGGCTAAACACAACGCCTTGCCTAGAGGCCTTATCTCTCGCACTAATCTTCCCCTGATAAGACTCAGGCCCCAGTCTGTGTATCTTTTTCTGTCTCTGCTCTTTTCTTCCTCTTTCTTACTAACTGAGCCTCTTTAGGTCCCTTTTTTTATTCTGGATGAGTTATTCAGTCTTTTCCCTTAGCGATGGATAGGCACTTGACTGGCCTCTCAGAACCTCAGGCCCCTTCTCCCGACTGTCTGTCTGCTCTTCTCCTTGCTTTTCTTTAGTGTATATACACAGCACAAGTGCACACACTCATACACATCACACATATAATTTTGTAGCTTCAGTTCAACTAGCGACCATTTCCTGGATCTTACAGTTGATATCTTTTTGTTTACCGCAGCTTAGTGTTTGTGCTCCGTGTCTGTGTTAACACTCATACATGTGCACGAGTTGTTGTGCTCAGCCATTTTTACACAGCGGAACTGCACATCCCTTGAGCATTACTAAGTGAATATATTAGTGGTGAAGTGAACATGGGGGTGAGTCAGCCCCTTATAGGTCAACTGTCGCCCTGCATCTCAGTCACAAGGCAGCATGCTCTTCTTCTTCTCTCCTCTTTTTGTAAGGCTACAGCTCACTAGGCCGCAGTATACAGAGGATCTGAAGTTATGTTTTGTAGATAATGGATGGATGAATAACACATGGTAGGTCTAAGAGGATGTTTTCTGTTTCATTGCCATGATTTTAAGGCTAAAAATAAAATGTAGGTTTTTTATGCCCTACTTGTCCTTCTAAATCAAAACTAAATTAATCCATACACTACTTAACCATAGGAAAATATGTGATGAAGATGACAGCCACTCTCTACAGCAGGTAACTGAACTCCTTGAAAAGAAACAAAAAATAGAAATACTCACCCACCTTCCCTCATATCTCGCACAAACACACGCTTTCAAAAGCTGTTTTTAGCAACTTGCCTGGCAATAACAAGCGTCCATGAAGGGCTGTGAAGTGTCATTGCAGGACACGGCGTGAAGAAAAATGTTCAGCTGTAATTCCCGAAGCGGGAGTGGGCCAGTACAGCCTTCCTAATCTGATGGAGAATGTGTAATCGGTTAATAACCTCAGCGATTTCTGTCATTAACGGTAAGACCGGGGGCTGCCCAGACTAATGCAAGGTAGCAGGGGGAAAGGACTGCGTAACAAGGATGGCACTGTCTGTCGGAGATATTGGCTCAAAGCAATCACGCTTATACACACACACACACACGCACACACACACACACACACAGTCACATACATAGACACATGCACACAAAGAGCGTAGCTAAAATGTTTGTCTCACTAGTTCTGCAGGGAAAACTACAAATTACACCTCGAGCAGCGAGCCAGAGCCGTGGCCTGCCCAGCACACTGACGGAAATTGAACAGAAAACAAAACAAAGTGTTTTGGACCGACCCACATATTTGTAGCCATCAAATTAACTACCCTAAAACCGTGTTTCCAATGCTGTTTTCCTTTTTTTTTTTTTTTTCTTGATCACTCGCAAATTGAATTTGGAGCCTGCAGCCTTGTGACTGTCATTTTCAACTATATCATTTCTTCCCTCTCAGCATCGTCTCTTCTCACGAGTCAGTTCTTCCTTGTTTAAGCTGCCATTAAAGACTTCATGACCATAGCTAACCTGGCTCTCTCCTACCTTATGGTTATTGTTGTAAAGCAGTCCGCCAACACTGCTAATGCACTTCTGTATGTTTATTTCCTTGATGTTGTTCAGGGTCGTAACATTTTATTTAGCCATTTAGGAGACGCTCTTATGTGGAGTGACTTCAGGTGCTGTATTTTTTTCTCAAGAGCTACAGCTGTAACCTTAAATGTGTTTTTGGGAGTCTACTCACCTTCATTATTTTGTCCCACAACCGTGGTCCTGTGGTGTGTGCTAGTTGTGGAAAATGCTGGTCTGTCTGTTGTAGTAAGTTGGCTTGACATTACACTGCCATTACTTTGTTAGTCTTTATTTAAACAAGTGATGGAGACTGTAGGAAAGAAATATGAGAGAAAGCTCTGCTGAGATTTTACAGTACATACATGATCACTCAGAGTTACAGGAACTGAGGAGGTACTCAGGTAAAATGATTTTATGAAATCTTTAGGTGTTCATTAACAGTATCAGTCACACTTAAATTTAAATTTCGTTTTTTGTCAGCAGTGATTTGTTTGAACGGGAAATAGTTGAGTGTTTCAGTTGAAGGGTTAACATATTTGGACCTAATGTATGGGGGTGGGCTCAGTTGGCCCCACAGAGAGTTTATTCCTGGACGCCCAGATCCCGTTTTCATCTCTAGGAGGAAAAAAAAGTGTCACTGGTCCACTGAGCAGGTTCCTGCTCTGCTCTGACATCTGGTGCCCTGTCTGTGCCAGGATGCCCCCGCCGCACTTAGGAGTGTGTTTCTGGCGCTGCACCTGAATCTTCTGTTCATTACACACACCCACACATATAGACACACAAACTATCGCACGGCATGCACTTACAGTCACACTCCAACACATGTACACACACGCAGGAGTTGTGGTGAAACGCACGAACGTCATAACTGAAACAAGCAAACACTGTTTGCCGCTACAAGCTTTTGCGATTTAAACATATGCACATACTCACCTCAAATCACACATAAAACCTGTGTGTGTGTTATGCATGCAGCACACACACACACACACACACACACACACACACACACATATATATACACACACTTTCACACAAACACACCTAGCTCTCACACCAGTGCAAGAACATATGTCACCCCCAACTCCTCTGAGAATCAGTGTAATTAATCAGACCCTGAGATGCAGGCTGCGTTCAACAAACATGCACGCACACACACACACACACACACACACACACACACACAGACACACACACACACACACACATACAGTGCAGGAAGCAGAACGCAGCAAAGAAATAGTTGTCAGGTAACTACCTTACCTTAGTGTTTGTAGTGTTTGGTAGGCATCTCGCTGTCAATGTCTCTTGAATCTTGATGCACTTCATGCTGTCTCTCTTTCTGTCACATAAAAAAATGAACTACTCCTGTCTTTCACTCATTCTCTCCTCCCTATTGTTTTGTTGGCCTGACCCTGCATTCATCTACCAAACAATCCCCCTTGCAGAGATGCGACTAGAGCCAGGCACTTCTTGGACACTTCAAAACTTTTTTTCCCCCCTCTAATCGCACTCTGAATGAATATGTAGCCAGGCAATTCAGTCTTAATTAGAGAGACCCTTATCCCAAGTACTGAAACATTAAGATGACGCTCTCTTCATTCAGGATTACTTTAATTGGCACAATTATTGTAATTTGGTTGCAATTATGCGCTGGGATAAAAGTGCCGTTCCAAAGCTCATGCGGGTGATTCCCTTTATTTGGAATCCTTTAATACGCTCTTAAATATCTGGCCACACAAAAAAAAAAAGCAGAGATCCTATTCTTTTCTTATGAAGAATACTAAACTTTCCCTGCCCTCAAATGAAAAGTCTTTTTTTTTTCATGTGGCCTATTGTTCATGTGATTTCCCATTGCAGTTGTGTCACATTGTACAATCTAGATGCACAGTTAATGCTCATGAATGGTTTTCCCCTCTCTCTGTGTCCTCTGAGGGAGCCCATGGTCCCCACGGTAAATCCCTTCAGGAGGTATTTCAGTGAAAGACAGAGTAAAACTGGTAATTTGACCGCTTATTGCACTGCCATTTGCCAAGGGGCCCAAAAATGTGTGTGAATTTGTAAATGCTGCGGTGTGAATTCACCTATGTCTCACTAGAGTTCTGGCTCCATCCCTGATAGGATAGACGTATTGAGTTTACATACCGGTGTGCTGAGGGACCACCTGACTGTCTGTTAGATAAAGACGGACAGAGACAAAAAAGAAAGTGTGGTACGGATGAGATAAAGATGGAGAAAGGAAAATGGATGGAAAAAGATAAGACAGGGCATTAAGAGAGAGAGAGACGGAAAGAAAGTCCGGTCTCAGGGGGTAAACAAGGTAAATGAATCAAAGTGTACGAATGCTGTAGAGGATCAGACCCGCAGGATTATTGCTAGACGAGTTTGCCATCGGTGTTTTCGCGTCTCAGGTGGATACCAAACCTCAGGTGATGCGGCTGCTCCAAGTGAGATAGTCCAGGTGGTGGACACACACAGATTCATGCACATGTCCCCTGGGTCTCACATGGCTGTTTATACAGTAAAACTGGTGTGTGTGTGTGTGTGTGTGTGTGTGTGTGTGTGTGTGTGTGTGTGTGTGTGTGTGTGTGTGTGTGTGTGTGTGTGTGTGTGTGTGTGTGTGTGTGTGTGTGTGTGTGTGTGTGTGTGTGTGTGTGTGTGTGTGTGTGTGTGTGTGTGTGTGTGTGTGTGTGTGTGTGTGTGTGTGTGTGTGTGTGTGTGTGTGTGTGTTGGTCTGACTTGCATTGTCGTCCTCCATCCCTCAGGTGTTTGGCGGTGGTGACTAAGGCATGAATCAGCCACAGCCAGCTCCGCCACCACTCAACCCCCGCTGAGCTGCTTAAAATGCAAAAAAACCCAAAACATGGCATCCGCAGCCAGTGTATGCAGGTGACACAGGAGGAGGTGTGTGTGTGATAGATGAGTTTAGATTGTGTATTTGTGTGTGTCGGCTACCATGTGAGGACGGAAAGAACGTCATGAGGCATTCTTTGTTAGAAAATCCTTAAAGCCCTTTTCATTTCTGCCTATAAGCCGAGGTTGAGGGATTAGTCTAATTGGTCTGAAACAAGAGAACTGCTCTGTTCCTTTTTCATACAAAGCATAAAGAATCATTTCAAATGCAATAAAAGCCTCAGCTACACCTCTGACTGGCCACTGCTCTTTAGTCACAGAGTCATTCATCAGTGACGAAAAGGGTTGGATTAGCATTTAAATGTGACACTGAGATGGAGGGAAAGGAGTGGTGACCAGAGAAGCAGACATCTGCCAGATACTTTGGTATTTCTGTGGTGTCGGGCATTATCGCTGATCTCTCGCTCTCTGCTGTCTCTTTGTGCTGGAACCGCTGGAAGGTGGGGGGCTGATTATAAATAGCAATGTAGGGTTGAAAGAGGGTCAGCACTGACCTTTAAGTGGACAGTGAGATTCGCCACTCAGCCACCATGGGAGCCACGGGCACACTTGATAGTCACATAGAGATATATACAGACACACTCACACACACACACACACACACACACACATCCGGCCCTTAACTGATGTTAACATCCTGGCTCTTCAAAAGTCAATGGAGGTCAGACCCTTTTGTCTAAGAGTGGCGTGTGCAGAAACCACCCCAAAATACCAAAGAACTACGAGACAAGTGAGGAAGCCCAAAGAAGGCGATTTGTAGATTTAGCCTATCCAGCCTATATTGGGAGGGATTATGAGTGTCCTTTTCTTCCCCATTCTTTGCTTTTAAAGCGTATGATCCTGCTGCCAACCACTGTATAGTTTGAGGATTTATTTATCAGATTTTTCTTAAGTGATGCGCAGGTTCTAAAGAAACGTCTTAATTGTCAGAAGAGGTTTTTCCTCGCTACCTCTGACTCAGACACAAATTGGAGTGGAGAAGGTTTTTGTAAAAGATTACTACTCAGTTCTGCTTTTCAACACGTTTCTCCTTTTTCCTTCTCTTTGTCTAGCTCTCTTTGTTGCCCATGCTCACATTTAGTTGATAGTCCCGTCCGTCTCTCATCTTATTTCTGATGCATTCATCTCCCTCAGTGTAGTTGACCGAAGGATTACTGGTCCAGCCGGAGAATCCCCAGCTTTATTTGCCACATTCATCACTCACTGTATGGATCTTCAGTCCATAACAGACTTATTCCAGATGTGTTATCAGCTGCAGAAGAGCACATTTGTCTTCACTTCAGCAATCCACCCCACTTAAGTCAGCATCATACAGACTATCAGCTGGCTATTACAGCTATAAAACGACCACATGCGCTGATATGAACTCAGTGGTGCAATTAGTGTCACAATGAACGAACTCTGTCATGGCCCTAGGATGCTCCGAACTCTTCTCCTGCACATAAATCACGAAGCTGAGGTTTAATGTTTTACTATTTGTCAAGAATGAGGCCTGAGTGGAGGGTTCAGTTAAGGTTTTTGGGGTCTGGAACAAGAAGGCTCCATTTCGGCGCTACACATGAGTTTAATCAACATTTCAGGGAACCACTGAGTCCTGAGCCCATCTCACTGAGAGGCCGCTCGCTCCGAAGCTGCTCAGTTTTTATCAGCGTGGTGTGTTTCCCATTAGCCTGCTTGTCTCTGTGGTTTGCTTTGGGATGCACAGGTCCAGCTTAGTACGAGAGAGTTTCAATTATTGGCATAAACTCTGCCACGAATGTATATGGAAAGTCGTCAGTTGGCAGTGCCAAGACAAGGAAACGAGGAAGAGAGACATTTAAAGTGAGAGAGGAAAGAAGAGACAGAGGGTGTCCACATTACTTGAAGCATTTGATTTAAATCAAGAAAATGCGTCTGGATTTTAAGGAGACAAAGAACATGGCGTCATCTAAAGTGAAAACATATTTTTGCTCTCCTCCTCTGCCTTTGGGGTAGTGGAGGCTTTGGCAGCTTGCACTGTAACAATAACCTCTCTTCAATCCACGCGCCAGCTTGCTGGTCTGTCCGCTGTCTACTGTTTTCCCAGAGAGGGCCTCGCTCGGTTCATCCACGCGCTTGGCAGACTCTTTGCCAGCGTCTCTGACATGACTCTGACCAGGAGAGGAATGTGCCGGACCCGGGCCTGTTTAACTTCTTCACCCACACACTGTTGTACTGGTCTCACAGAGTCTGACATTGACACTCTTGAGCTTCTCAAACACAGTGTGCACAGGGGTTTGTCTGTTCTGCAGGCATCTCTCTGTCTTTGGGCCCCTTTATGGAAATGTTTGGCAGCAAGACCACCTCTTTGTGTGCGCATGTCATCTGTAAGCACAGAGGGCAGCTGTAAAGCAAAGTCAAGTGGTACATTCATACTTTCAGTGCCCAAAGAGAGAATGGAAGGGATAGAGAGATGAATTCTGCTCATTCCCGTCAGCTGCAGCGTGTGGGAGGTTGAGAGGAGAAGAAAGGCTATGCTCCAGTCGGCTTCGGGACCTATTGGCATTTGGATAAGCTCAGAAAGCTCCCAATGGCCTTGCCACACAGAGAGTAGTTGGGCCTAAGCGGCTGTACTGCTGTAGCTATAAGCTGGGTTCTGTCAATGAGCCCATTGTGCAGGAACGGCTGCTGGGCTGCCTGACGGCCTTTGTCTCACTCTTCCTCGGCCTGGTTGAAAGTAGCACGCCGGCTTTCTTGGTGCTTCAACTCAAGCATCCATCTTGTCATTTGGCGATTGATTGCTGATAAGAAAGGCTTTGTTCATTTTGTCTCTCTTCTGTTTACTGTGAGGATGACTAAGTCTGATGTGATTCGTGTCAATTGCTTAACACCAAGCCCAACAACTCATCATTAGTTAGCTGCAAAGGATGTCATTTGAAGTGGTTACATTTCACTAACACACTGCTGTTGTCGTGTAAAGCGTACCATGTGTCCTATAACAATGCAAAAGGTAACTCCTGCACACTTAGTCCAAGCCACAAAGTTTAATCCGGACCACCTAGATCTCCGTCAGGTCTGTTTGTCCTGCAACACCTGCCTTCATTCTCTTGCTTTTCTATAATTCTCACCATGCATTCATTGATCAGTGCTCTCTGGTCTCTAACAATAACCTGACAAGGCCAGTATTGAAGTGTGAGCTCTACTCTGTGTCTGACCAGTCAGCTGGGAATGCCAGAAAAAGACCCCTGACTCTCCCTCTTTCTCCTTTCTTCTTTTCCATCTGTCAGGGTTAAACTCTGCGATAGATGCCCTTGACTTGTTCTGCTCATCAGCTCCTATTTGTCTAGTTGGAAGTTGCATCTGTCTGTGCTAGTGTTTGCAATGGTACAACAGCACACCAGAGCAAACATGCAGGTCAGCAAAATATGCACAATTGTAGCTAATATCTTGGACGCCATTGTTGTTGGATGGCGTGTGCTGAGCGATGCTTGTGCAGGATGAAATTGTATTTATCCCGTGACACGCGGCTGAATTTTCCAAGGACAACTGAGGTTTCTTAAACTTTTTTAGTTGTAATTATTAGTTGTTATATTAGTATCAAATTACTATTATTTTAGCAACATATCACTATTCAGGCTGTAATAAATGTATGAAAGATGAAACCTGAATAAGCCAAAAGTGATCACAACAACTCTTAAGTTTGAGCTTCAGATTCATGCTTGTTGTTCATTCTCAGTGTTGGCACAGAACGACTAAATTGTGTGGACACACCATTTAGTTATGTTAGATGAGCCTATAAAAAGACTCAAGATTCCTTAGAATGTCTTTGGAGGGTGTTCTTTGTATAGCAAAAGGAAGTGCTGTGTGTGTTGTGTGTTGTGTGTATGTGTGTGTGTGTGTGTGTGTGTGTGTGTGTGTGTGTGAGTCACCGGCTCCTGTTGGTCTGTGTCTACAGACCCACAAATAAACAGCAGTAAGCCAGCTGGAAATGGGGAAAAGCACAGGCTTCTCGCAGTCTGTATACGGGTTAATACAGTTCATGGGAAAAGGAACCAAACACCCACACACATACTGTACTCACACATGCGCACAAACGCACACTCTGCTGTCATTTACGCCTTTTAAATCTTCCCATCTTCACTGTCCAGGTGTCTGCGGGGGACACTGTACAGTTGTTTTCAGCAATGTTGTATGACTCAGCACTGGTGCGGCTCATCGCTGCTTATGCATGAGCTCGCAGGTAACATCTGTGCCTTCAGAGTCCCACTCTTCCTTCCCAGCAGAGGTCACGTGAGTGAGGTTCATCTGTGTGCCAACATGGAGCTTTCTTGACCTTTTGGGTCTTGTTAAAGGTTCTAATGGAAGAAACACTGAGAGGGCTTTGTCCATTGGAGCCCAGCTGTGCCTCTGCCTGTGTCTTCCCCACTCATAACGCATTCAATCCTCTCTGTCTCTGTGTGTCTGTTTTGGCAGTTGGATGGGGATAGTGGATCGTTATGGTGATCCACCTGGGCTTGTCTGCTGAGACATAAGTCTCTATAGGAGGGTCACAAGCACAGCTGCAAAAAGTTTAATTTAGTGTCAATAATTTAAAGCTTTCAGTGAGAGGGTTTTTGAGGTCAACACTTGTGATGACTACACATCTGAGCTCTTCACTGTCACTGTCTCAAAGTTAGCATGTCTGAATGTCTTACAAGGACATCCCCTCCCACCCCACCCACTTGCATTTCTTGCCAGACTTGTACATTTGGTCAGAGACATCCTGCAACCACAAGGTCACAGGTTCAAGCCCTGCAACAGCAGATGCGTCCATCACCAGCCATCTGTCCTGTCAAAATGCCCTTGAACACGAAACTGGATCCCTACCTGCTCACTCACTGTAAGCCCTCTGGATAGCAGTATCAGTATCAGCCTGAAGTGGAAATGATGTAACTTTGGCCACCCATCACTCAGGTATGAGAACCTCACTGGATTTGACCAGGCTGACGGGGCCATTTCGGCCAGTACGTTAACTAGATTAGGTTAGCTGATAGTTGGGTTATTAGCTAACAGAGTGTTTTGTTGAGCCCTCGCCAGATGCTGACCTCACCCTGACTTAGCTAGCATGCTCCAGCAACGGTACTAATCATCCAATCAAGTCACAGAAAGGCCAGCCTGTGTTCACTCTCAAAAACAGATCAGGCTCAGGGAAAAACCCAGCTCGTCAGGCTGCGTTCCCAGCAGAGCATACCAGTACACAGACTGGGTGATGTATGGGGAGGAGGGTGAGGTTGGGTTGCTCTGGAAGGAGGGAAGGTTACACACGATGTAGGGAGAGAAAATCAACTACTGAGAAAATGATGATGGGTCTGAATGAGAAATGGAGGCAGAGATGAGAAAGATGTCTGCTGCCTGCTGGAGTCTCCTCATTCATCTGATAAGAGCGGCACATTCTGGTGATGAATGGCCAGTGTCATAAGTCACTCTGACTTTCATATTTTCATGTCTGAATGATAGGATTAACGAGATGTACTGATTGCTCTGAGTTGTTGGTGTTTGCTTCCCTTGTAGCCCAGGCCACATGTTACACTGTCCTTGATTAAACTGATATCTTTTTTAACCTTGCACAGTTGAAATTGGATTTCCTTCCTCATAACACTTCAGTATTCATCATTACTTGAGATGTTGCTGCTACTTCTAAACTACAGGTTTAAGCTTTAGTTTATATTGAGAGGTGCCAGAGTTTATATTAATTATGATAATATTCTATAAACTGAACACGGTATCTTTTAATTTGACGTTTCTTCATATGATGTAATGTTTTTTCTGCAGTTTTCATAGGAAAAACTATGACAGTAATGGAACAATCTCCAAACATAGTGTTTACTTAATACTTCTGATAACAAACATCATGTTAACTGTACCAGCGCATCATGACGCGCTTCCGTCTGCTGCTTGCTAAATTACCCTGATTGTCATCTTCTCAGGTTTCCTCCTCTGCTGAGAAAAGATAACATCCCTCACTCTATCTGTCCTCAAACATCCCCCCTTTCACTATCTTGCCTTCTCTAAATCCGGTTATCTCTCTACTCTCATGATGATGATGACCGTTGCATATCTCTTCAATCTTAACAGTACCGCTTGCTATTTCCTCTTTTCTTTTTTCATCAGAATGTGATGTTTTGCCTTTTCTACAACGCATCCATCTGTCAGAATTTAGTGTAAACTGACAAGTGTTGACATATTTGTGCCATGTGAATGCGAATAAGGATGCACAATTTATTGTATTATGCTTAACAACCATTTGGATTTCCTCAGTAAAGAGTTATAGAATTATATTTATCTATTATATTTATATTTTTGTGATTATAATTGACAATCATGAAAAAAATAACATAAATTCATCTTAAAACCCCTTTCTCTTTTTTCCTTTTCTTCTCTTAAGACTCTCCAAGAACATCCCCACCACCAAAGACGTGGAGCCGCTGTTGGAGATCGACGGAGACATCCGCAGCTTTGAGGTGTTCCTCTCCTCCAGGACACCCGTCCTCACTGCCAGAGATGTGGAGATGTTCCTGCCCTGCACCGTCAACCTGGACCCCAAACTCAGGGAGATTATTGCAGGTGCGTAAACACTCAGTATGTCCTACAGATGGTGACAAATGAAGAAAAAGCCACACAAAAAGTGCTTCAGTAACCCCAAGCTGCTGGAACAGCTTATTGATTATTCTTCTTCTCCCATAACACATTTTGTACGCTGTATGGAGGCATCTGCATTTGTTATGTTTTTCCATTCATTGATATAAGTTTTGCCTTTAAACTGTCACTTGTCTTTGCACTTCACATTAACACGTGGTTAAAAGGTAATTTTGTTAAATTGAGTATACATTAACACGTTCATCAGATCCACTTTGAATGAGTACAGTTAGTATAGAATTGTTAAGCTTAAAATCTGTGACACATTCTCTATGCATGTAAACCCACAGACACACATAACTGTCAATCAAGGCATGCTGTCACTCTTAAAAGGCTGGAAATGGATGATGTTGATGTAGAATTAAGACTTAAACTTAGTCCCCGTTCTGTTCTGACTAAAATTTTACTGGTGTAATTTGAAATCTTCCACTTCACTTTATCAAAAGTCTTCACATACTGAGAAAAGAGATACATTAGAGATACATAGAGGCAAGAAGAACTGTCCTCTATGTAATGTGTTGAATTGTGTGCCAGCACATTTGGCAATGACATTACTCATAACATTGGAGTAGGGTTCGCTCTGAAATCGCCCACTGCAGGGGCTCTGAGAAACTCACAGCTCGGGTCTCATTTCCAAACAATCAAATGTCAAGCAGGTTGCAGCTACAGCACTGTGGGATCGGCACAATATTTTCACTCGCTGTCACCAGTCTGCCTCTAGCGCTGCACCACATTTCACAGTTTGTAGTTAGAGTGACGTAATGGCATCCGTATTAAACTGTAAGCCAGACCGGCACTGTCCTTTTCCTACCGTGCGTCAGTGTCCGTTCAGCCTATACAGGAGTGTCAATGACGCCTAGTGTGAAGCTGCTGCATCATAATGTTATGAATCTGTTCCGTTGAGTCACGGAGGACACAGCTGACCAAGCTCTACAACCAGACATCCAGTCTGCAAGGAGGGTTCCTTTCCTAAACGTGTGTATGTATGTATATGTTTATGTGTGTGTGTTTGCTCAAAGGTGTGTGGGTGTTTTTTACCTCTACACGTGTCCCCAGGGAGTCGAAGGTGACCAACGCTGCTACCCAGTCATCCCGTTCCCTCCACTCCCTCCGTGGTCAGTCGGTACTCGGTGGCCAGCCAGTGGGCAGTGCTGTCAGTGATACCCGCCCATGAGCCTGACTCACATCATAAGGCCTCCATTGTGTTAACAGGCTGGATTGGGCCTCACTCAACGTGTCATTCAGCAGCCACTTGTATAACCAGGAGACATTCTGGTGCCTGCTTCTGTTTCTGGTTCTTACTTTCTGGCTAGCCGCACAGAGCCACTCTGTTCTGTCCCCGAGCTTATTTAACTTTAATTTGGGAGGTTTTACCAAAGCTCCTACTCAGCTCCCACTCCACTCCTCTCGAAGTCAAATTGATTTATGAGAATACAATCATGGCAAGGTGCTTATGAAATAGTGTCTAGGAGTTCACGTGGTCTCCTTTGTTTGTTTACAAGGGTGAATTTATTTGTCAGGGACAGCGAGGGGCTCCATGTGCCAGTCGTAATGTGGCCGGCATATCATTTGGGAAAAAACGGAATATTAATGTGCCTGCTGCTTCGTGAGAAAAAATGTGCAGTTGAACGTTGTTGTATTTGTAACATCAGCAACCGTTCTCTTCAAAATTCAGTCGTTTGGTGGTCTTCTATTTTAGGTAAGGAGAATATGTTCGGGAACAATATTTCTGTTGTATTCCCTACGGCGCTTCCAGAATCAAGGAATTTTGGTCTTGTGTGCGTTGATCGTTTGATATGTATTTTTCTCTCTGGATTCACAACTGTATAAACTCTCTGGAGATGACGGAATAAAGCTACATTTTTGATGCGTGGGTGGATCTGAAGGGTCTTTATAGTCATCGCCAAGATGTGATCATCAGCATTGCAGATAAACAGTTCCTTCTCTTTCCCTCTCTTGTTCTTTTGTATTCCCCCCCTTGTTTCTGTCCTCTCTTAGATGTGCGTGCGGCCAGGGAGCAGATGCACATGGGAGGAGTGACCTATCCCACGCTGCCCCTGCAAGAGGCAGTGCCCCGTCCACAGTCAGGTTATGGCCAACACAGTGTTGCCTGCTCGCCGGCAGGCTCCTTCACCGGATCCCTGCCTCCTCAGCCCCACAGTGCCTACTTCAGCGGGATGACTGGCCCACAGCATCCCTTCTATAACCGGGTGAGACAGGACAAGAAATACTGTTGAGATAACCTGACTTCAACTTTAGAGAAATGTGATTGTGTTGATAAACTAAATAGAACCAAGTGAATGCTGTTCAATATCTCCTTTACATTAAGCAAAATTGGAAACCTTCGCCACTATCTAATAGCGACAGTAGGAACAGTTCCTCACATTTTTGTTTGTGTTTGCCTGGGTTCACTTCATATGATTTTCATTTTTATTTTTACCTCCTCTTCCTCCCCATTCCTTCCTTCTCCCCTCATAGCCTTATTTCCCCCATCATGTGTATCACCTGCCAAGGCATTACTCCCACCATGCCCCCTCATCCTTGCGTCCCTCCATTAAACCACCTGGTCAACTTAAGGACAGCACCAATGGACTTGTAAGTAATGAAGTAGCGCTAGATCCATCTAACATGTGCCTACGATTCGCTCTAGAAGATGACAGCTTCAGTTAGCTGAGTCATCAGTTATCTTATGCAACAACATTGTGTTATTTTATTAATGAAAAGAATTTGAAACTATCAGTTTAGCTCTGCTCTTTCTCCTGTTTAAAAAAAAAAAAAAAAACTAAAATTTTTCATTTCTGTCATTTCCTTCATCTGAATGAGTTTAACAATAGAGTTAAGAAATAGGTTGTTCCATTTTTGATACATTTTCAGGTCCATTGTCTCGACCTACTTCATGAACATGTCACCACAAACCATGACCTCTTTTTCTTTTTTTTTTCATCACTTTCTTTTCTTCCTCATCCCTCCATTGTTTTCTCCCTTCATCCTGCTGTCCTCTACCCCTCGGTGTGATGTCATGTATTACCATTAAAGTTTCCATTATCGTCTGATGGATTTAGTGTCGTAACAGCCCCTTTGCCTAACCTCTGTTGCTGCATCCAGACCCAGAACAGAGAACTGGAAAGTTATTCAAAAAATAAAAGTGGCCAATTAACTCAACCTACTTTAGCTTTTCTCTCTATACAACCTTTTGTCTCCATTTTGTGCCCATGTCAGGATGTTATTGCAGAGGATGCAAGAGAAGGCCTCCCCTCCTGTCTCTCTCAATCCACCATGGTAACCTGATTAACATGAACAGACATATTAGTGCATACACTGCACACATATAGTCACAGTTGTTTAGCATTAGAGATTTGCTAGTCCTTACTTATTTCGCCGATGCTTTAATCAATGATTTAAATTTATGTTAAGTTGTAACAGAAGCATGTTAAATATGTACGCCTGAATTTTTGCAGACATTTGAGGCATGGTAACCTGCAATTGTTGCATGAGCTTTGACCGTTTTTTGTCACTATTTATTTCATGCCTGCGGTTTTACAAAAGCTTAGAGAACGAATATAGATTATCACACCCACTGCTCGCTACAACACCTGCTACTACAATAAATACTTAAGCTGCATCCTGTGTGACTACGACCTCTAACGCTGGTTAGCACAAACTATAGCGTATCTAAATGTAACATGGCAGAGAAACAGATCGCACTTTCTTAAAATGGACATAAGTGTTGTTAACCCACCTCAGGAATGCATGTTTTCGTTTCGTTTCACTGAAACGAACCTGAATCTCTACACCCAGACATTCACACATTTCAAGAGAAAGCAGCTTCTATTAGAACAATTTAATGATAACACTACTCAGGAAATTTCTGCTCCGCAAAGCCACTTATCAGGGGAATGCCAGCAAGCGTTTAAAGGAGCTGTAAGAAAGATTTGAATATAGATTACTGAAATGTTCCTTCTCACTGTCTCCTTTCTCTCTCTGTATTTTTGTATCTTTAATTTTTTTTTTTTTTTTTGCTCTACATCTTCCTCCTTTCATTTATACCTTCATCGCTGCTAAATGTTATAAGCTTTTTCATTCCTCATATCTTCTCCTGCTCTTTTGTCTCCTGTTCTCTGCAGTATAAATTTCCTCAGTTTCATCCCATTCTGACTCTTCTGTGTACATTAGCCCATCTTATCCCTTTCTGGTTCACACTTGATCTCTTTGTGTAGTGTTCACATGTGCCTGTATTTCTGTGAATCTGAGAATGTGGATGTGTGTGCAACCCGGCTCATTTGTGTGTGGCTCTTTGGGTATGTAAGCGGGCCTAGCCAAGTGTAATTGCCTAGCTGATATAAGTGTGAGTATGGATTCCTTGGGCTGCCGGGATTATCATCAGAGCAACTGTTGGGGGCTGCTAACACACACATACACACACATGCACACACACTGACAATGAGCCCAGCACTGGTAGAGCTTATCTCCTTACCAAGACGCTTCCTCCCTCACAGAGCTCTGTTTCCTCTTCCCCATCCTTCTGCCCAGCCCTGAGCTCAGCCCAGCTGTAATTACAGTCTTATCACACACACTGGGAGGGTTCACAGACACAAACACACATATGCGCACACGCAGACACACCCGCAGACATTTGCGCCTTCGCTCATGTTCTTGGAACAGTCGCTCACCGTCTGAATCGAGGCGTCGTATTCGAGGCCTGCCCCGAATTATAACTTCTGCTTTTTTCTGTGCAGAGTAAGGGATGTCTCTTTCTCTCGCTCGTTCTGTCTGTCTGTCAGTTTCTGTCTGGTCCACAATCCGTTCTGTCTGCAGATTATGACTTTAAAAGCCGGCTGACTCCAGTGAAAACAAAATCTCCTTGTGTAATAACTCTACATCCAATAGCCTCGTCTTTTCCAGACTGACGTGGCTGGCGAGCTGCTGCAAAGGAGCTGTTTCCTCCCCTGCTGCGAGACAGATAAATGTCTGTCTGCCTTGTTGTCAATGTCTCTCCTGTCCCCTGATGATGAGTTCAAAATATGCTCCTGTTTTTCTGCTTTTCTGTCTTAATTTCTGCTCCTGCACTGCACCCGCCTTTTTTTTCCCACAGATACAGTCCCAGCTTTATACCGCTATAAATGTTTGTGTGTATTTTTGTCTGACTATTTGTCCGTCTGCTTCTTTTTGTCTCCTTATCAAGCATTTAAAGGCGCTGCCTTACAAATTAAAGCAGGTACACTTCTGGTTTCATGGCTACTTTCATCTCCGCCTCCAACCCCCTCTCTATCTTCCACCTTATCTCTAATGCTAACACACTGATTCATCACTACCAAGCATGCTGTAGAAAGAGATATAATCTCTTAGAAGTCAACTTTCGGTCTCAGTGTGTATGAAGTAGTTCAGTAGATACACTAATATAGATTCATTCCAGAGTAAAACCTGCATTATGAGGACATATACAGTAGCTAAACTCTGAATGTCCGTCTTCATCCTTGTGCCCACCACGACAGAAAGTTGGCACCTACTATTGTGTACTGTATTATGTGAGCTGCTTATTCTTTTTTGTCTAACAACCACTCAGAGTCCAATTAAGCTCCACACTCCTCTCCCTCGAAACCAGAAACAAAGCGGGGGGGCTTAGTCTGAAGCCGTGTCTTAATGGTGTTAATAGCCGTGGAGAGCAGAGATGACGAGGGAGGGAGGGAGGGAGGGAGCAGAATGAAAAGATGGGTGAGTGATGGAATAGAGAGTAGGAGGTCAGCTCAGGAGGCTGAGAGGGAAGGAATGTAGAAGGAAAGGAGGGAGGGAAGGAAGGAAGGAAGGAAGGAACGAGAGCAAGGGTTCACACAGACGAGCAGACCCAGAGGGGAAAAGGGGGGGAGTGAAGAAAGGGAGGGGAGTGAGAGGTTTGTTTAGTTTTTGTGCCAGCGGGTGGCATGTTGGCTCTCTGTGAGGCCTTGGACAGCATCAACAGGCCGCTGGTATTAGTCACATCAAGCCTCGTAACCTCAGCACAGCTCGGCTCAGCTGCACCTCACAGACATACAGACTCCATCCCTTAAGTGTTGTGCACACACTTAACGTGCTTATATATACACTGAGAAAAAGAATAAGAGCAGGTAACTGTGTATTTGGATGGGTTGGCAGCTTTGTTTACTTTTACACTTATACTGTGTGACTGATAGAGAGAATTACGGTGTGGGATTGTGTTTTTACACCTCTGCGTGCCTCACAGTAACATGCCTGCACGTCTCTTTGTCAGGAATTGTTGCTCGATTTGCCCCTAATCAATGTGTTAGGAATGATGAGTTACACTAACAGGGTGTGCAGTTTGCCCTTGGTAACTTTAATCCACAAAAAAAACTCTGAATATGTTATTTTGTATTCTAATTTTACGTGTGTGTGTGTGTGTGTGTGTGTGTGTGTGTGTGTGTGTGTGTGTGTGTGTGTGTGTGTGTGTGTGTGTGTGTGTGTGTGTGTGTGTGTGTGTGTGTGTGTGTGTGTGTGTGTGTGTGTGTGTGTGTGTGTGTGTGTGTGTGTGTGTGTGTGTGTGTGTGTAGGGCTCTCCTGCAGTCCTGCTCAGTTCTATGAACACAGATGCAGTGTGTGAGCGTCTCAAACAGATGGATGGAATTGACCCCAACATGCTGTCTCAGTATACCGCCACCATCAAGAAGGTACACTCAAAACTGTATCCAAGTTGTCTTCTAAATATGATGACTTACTTACTTTAGCAGAAAATATTTCTTTCAATGATTTTATTACAATTTTCAGTTCAAGATACTTGATCTGTTTTCTTGTGGATTTTTTTTACTCTTCATTGAGTTCCCTCTTGATTGTGTTTTAATTTTTTTGGCCTAATCCAACTATGTACAGATCAATAAATATTTGAGTTGAGTTGAATCAAGGGCAAGCAGACTTCACTGTAGATACTTGAAGACGTTTCGACTCTCATTCAAGGGGCTTCTTCAGATCTAACTGACTGGCGGGGAATCCCACGTTATAACCCTTAAGTTGTGTTCCGGTCAAATCTGACCGATTTAAAAGTTTTATCTCTGAAAAATGTAGTTAATTTGATCAGACTGACCTAAGATTCCATGACTTTGTCTACAAAGAGGATTTCAACACACAAAATAAATTGTATTAATTTGCATACAATTTTGTGTGTTTTATTCAACTTTTGTACATTCTTGGTGTTCCCGTTCAAAAATGACCGGTCATTAGAACGGAATGGGGGAGACTACAATTAGTGTAAAAAACTGAGCTCAGGTACATCCTCATTAGTCAGATGGACACACGCGCACACACACACACACACACACACACACACACACACACACACACACACACACACACACACACACACACACACACACACACACACACTGGGTTCCCTGGCAACCCCTACAGGAACCTTTGCCCGGTAGAGTCTCTCTCCTGCGGGAACAACACCTATTGGTCATTCTCACAGACAGTTGCAACATTGTATCAATAATATTGAACTTTTCTGCTTTGGTAGCTCTACGGCACCACTTATCCCCCACCTACAATGCCGTCCTTTTAACCCTTCCCAAGAGGTTTAACAACCATTCACATTTGGCCACACTCCAACAACTACGGTTTACACTTGGCCTTGGGTGACTCAACGACTGTCGTTGTAACAGCTAGGAGCACTAACAAAGTGGTATCAACGACCTTGATAACGACTCCACAGAGGTTAGATACCCAGGATTCCATGCTAGCCATTTAGAAACCGAAGAAGCCCCTCAGATGAGAGGTTAAACACCTTTAAAAATACACAGTCAAGTCCAGTTGCCCTCAATTCAACCTGGATGACTCAGAATGTTCACAGACATATCAAAAAAATCTATCAATCGTTTGCGAAACAAACCATTCAGTCCTGTCCCTGTCTATTGCAGGCGAATATAAATGGACGGGTGTTGTCTCAGTGCAACCTGGACGAGCTGAAGAAAGAGATGGAGATGAACTTTGGCGACTGGCAGCTCTTCAGGGGAATGGTGAGACTATTAACTTGGAGCATCTGTACTTGTCTCACAGCCTGCTTTAATATTAAGTTGGAATCTTATATATAATATATAAAAATATTAATGGGGTAGAAAAAGATTTGCTTTAGTTGTGTCAAGTCAGAATAAGTGTGTTATCAATAGACTTAAATGATTTTTTCTTTAAAGCATCAGACCACAAACAACTAACAACCAGCTTCATTACTTTAGAGGCCTGAAGTAGATTTACAACAGCATACATTGTCCTCACTCTGTGATAGTTTACAGACACTCAGCTCCGCCGAGGCCCTCCTGTTGATATATGTCAGCTCTTGTTTATTCCAAATAGAAGCAAGACAGCAAATTGTAATACAACATCTTGTGCTGCGCTGAGATATTGGAACGGGAGATTTTATAATCCGTATTACGAGAAGCGCGCAAGTCAGTCATCCTGGAGTCCAGTCAGCTGAGCCGGGGCTGAAATCACTAACACGTGTAGTCGGCTCCACTTCATCAGATCTCAGTGTGTGCTCCTAATACCAAACTAGAGCCCTGGATTGGTTGTGCTTTACTGGACATCTGATGCAGAACTTATGTAGGAGCAGCAGTGGCCTCACGGCTCCATGTAACCAATGTTGTGTTGCCAGGATGCAGCCAGCACAGCCATCTGGTTCAAGATGGCTGACTGATATCTGGATGAAGGGAGGTTATTGTCGGGCAGGAGTGGACAGCTGAGTAGTTCCACTTAAGGAACACTGTTCTCCCCTCACAAGCACACGCTGTTGTTGTTGTTGTTGTCCAACATACTTGTTTTGTATGCCACAAGCTTTTATAAGAAAACTTCTTTACCGTTGCTTCGGTTTCTTAGAAGTCAGATGACTCGTTGATTGGAAATACGGAATCGCAATGTCTTTTTTCAGGTGATGGAACAACGGCATTCTGAAAGCCAGGCTCTGCTTCAGGATGAGTCCCGAGCTGCTAGCGAGCAGGGCAGCAGCATGCACCACGGGGAGCCCAGCAGACGCTCAGGGGGAGCCCAGCATGAAGCGGGGGCCTTTAGCCTCAGCCTCAGCTTTGAAGAGCTGTGTGGGGCAGGGACAGAAGAGCCTCCGAGATTCAACAACCACTCACACTGGCCGGTCAGTCATTCTGACCACAACAGCAGATATGATCAGACAGACACGCCGTACGCATACACATTTAACTGGCCCACATACACACGTCAAAGAGATAAGAGGTATAAAGTTGACAGTGTAAGCATATTATTTGCGTATCACAAGGTCACACACCCAAAACTGTCACAGGACCACATGTCCTCTGCACCAAGCACACATTTAGCTAGTGTGCTGGTGACCTCAATGGTTTCACATTAATGTGGTTTTGAGCAAGAAAAGAGCATGGCAGAATTAAAAATACACATAGAGACAAACACTGCGGCGCACCAAAAGGTGCCAAGGGGCCCCCTGTTTGTTATTTTCACCTTCCCTATTCCCAATTTGCAAAAATCTCTGAGACATGAGCAGCACTCACACGTAGACAGCTGGCTCCGCTTCTATTTTATATGATCTCACTTTGCGATCTGTTTCAAATTCAAATCATCCAACGCTGAAAACACATCACGGCTTTCATTGCCACTCCGCCTGCTGTCTTTGCCAGTAACTTTTTCACCGCATCCAGTTCAAAATGTTTCATCGGTTACTAATGTAAATATGGAACTTGTAACTGCCACATAGTCATATTAATTACATTCAGGTGTCATGCACTCACTCACTCACTCTGAAGTTAACTAAAAAATGAGCATATTGTTAAACAAACTCCCAATGGATGCGCACACACACCAATCTAACTTGATCCTCATCTTGTCAGGTGACAAATCATCGCACCTCAAGCATGTCCAGCCTCAACTCCCAGGAATCCTCTAATGACATCTGCAAACTGACAGACAAGCAGCAGGCTGAGTATCGTGATGCCTACAGGGAGTACATCGCTCAGATGGCCCAGGTGGAGATGTCCGGCAGCGGGGGGGAGAGGCCCGTGCAGCCCCACCCTGGACAATTCCTCCAGGCTGGCAGCTCAGAGGACAAAGGGGTGAGCGGACAGTCACAAGTACACTGAGTTTTTATGACTCTATCACTACCAGCATAAATTGTTTAGTCAAATCGGTGGAAAGCTCCAGCTGTCAGTAAACAGAGTGGTTTAATTTACTGTTGCTGTACTTGTGTAGACACAGATCTGAGTTCAGCCTGTGCGTTATGTCAATCTAAAACTTTTATTTTAAATGATTTCATTCTCTGGACTTTCCAATGGCAAGAGTCTTTTTCTGTGTTGGGAAAGGGGAGACACTGCTTCTTGTGTTTCTTAATTATTGGCTTATAGTCTTTGTTTCGCTTGGCATGTAATAGAGAGGCAGGAATCCCCTCTTCAGAGGCCTCTCAGCCAATAGCACAGGATACTGTATATTTTCATATCTTTCTCATTGAATCCTCTTCTCATTCCCCAGGCCAAGGAAGGGTCTGACCAAGACAGCCGCAAGTCATTCACCAAGAGAGGCTCCAAGACTAGCGATGCCACAGACTTCCCCTCAGGAGCCGATGCCCAGCTCCTAGACCCCATCAGTGAGGAGGATGAGAAGCTGGACCACAGCTCATCCTCCAGGACTCCGGGCTCCAGGAAGAAAGATGCCGGGTCTTGCTATCACAAGCTGCCCAGCGATGAAGATTCAGGCCCGGAAGAAGCTGATAACACCACACCTCTACTCCCCAAAGAGGCAAGAGCTGGTGCTGCGTCCTCTCATAGAGCCTCCCAGCCTAGTGGGCTGCTGACCAAGCCTGGCTTCCTCAACGAAATCCTCCTGGATAAGAAGGACTCGTCCAACTCAGGGTTGCGCTCCAGTAACAGCTCGTCAGTCCACTCCTTGGAGGAGGCTGAAGGAGACGCCGTAAGAGGGAAAGAAGCACTGAAGCCCAGCCTGATTGAACTGGAGCTGGAGGGCCTGGTGAAGAAGAGAGGCCTCCTCCCCAGCAGCCTGAACGGTCTGCAGGACACCACAGTGGCCCGCATGTCCATCTGCTCCGAGGCTCCGTCCGAGGCCAGCCTGATGGCCAGCAGCCCCGATGAGGGGTGGCCGTCCAGCGGGGTCAGCAACCTCAACCGGACCGAGAGCAACACCACCCTCAATAACAACAGCAACAGCCTGAGCGACAACACCATCACCAACTCCAACACCAACAACAGCCATCAACAGCAGGCTCACATCGCAAGCACAGAGTCCACCACCTCCTCCTCCGGCATCATCGACTCGCCAGCTGTCATCATCACCCCCGGCAGCAGCAACACTGCCAACACCACGACTGCCACCGTCCATCACAACCAGAACCTGCGCACCATCAGCCTGGGAGATGAGAGGGAGAGTGTCCTCTAAAGAAAGCCATATGTGGTCTGTTGCTCGGAGAGGGTTCATGTAGGATGTTGTTCTTAATGTTGTCGGTTGATGTAATAATACTGTTGATGTTGTGATGTGTGCCAAAGAAGCAGATTATACTTTATCTGTGTTGGACTGTTAGGAGGAAAAAGTAGGAAGTGTTGCTGTGAATCAAAAGGTAAAGCGTCCAAAAAGATTTAGTTACTCGACTAGTATAAAAAAAAACTGATGCATTCATAAATACATTAAATGCATACATTTGCGATCCAGTTTATTTGGATAGTTACTGATTTCTTTCTCATGGGAATGTGGTGCTGTTATATGGAAATGGTGTGTTTTGTGATGGAATGTTACATGTTACAGAAAAAAAAGTGTTGGCTCAGAAAATGTAGCTACAACTGAAAAAGTTAAGTAATGTTACCGAAGCCTCTCGTCTCCAAAGCGTTGTGTGCGGTGCCGTGTTTGGTAGTTCAAACATTTCCACTAGATGGAAATATAGACAGAGGTGCAGTTTGTTGTCGACAGTGTCTGTGATAGAGGACGTTTTTGCATGCACTGCTAGTCTCCAAAGTGATGTTTATCTTTTCAAAGTGACTTGTGAAGCTATGTTTTGTGAATCAATAAACATTTTTGGCTATGTGGACCCTTGAAATTCGTCTTTTGTTTCTTTGCTTCTCTTCCTCGCAGTAAAATCAGATGTTACTAATGTGAACATTAAGTGGAATGGGGATTAGCTTATAAATAAACCAAAACACTCTACAATTAAATGTTGCATCCCAAGCAATTTAGGAGAGAGATCTGGGTGACATGCAAGTGGTGGGCTTCTTTGGCAGGATTCGTATTGGCCGATAGATGGCGCACTCTCCATACAAACGTGCTGCAGGCAGGCGGCACGGACACTGTCATTATTATTCACTACTGAATTTGACAACTTCAACTCAGTGACTCCCGAAATTGGGTTGGGGTATTTTAGGGGGGTTCCTATGGTACTTTTTAGCTCAAACTATTTATTTAAAGTGTTGGTGAAGTGAATGTTTTGATAAATCAAGAGAAAGTACAGATCATGTAGGCTACACTTAAAGGAGCCTTGGAGTGAAGTCATCAAATGTGAGTTCATAACTTAATGTTGTGAAAACGTTTGGAAAGCCATGATATGTTGTAAAGATGATTGACAGTCGGGTCAACTGTCACCCAGTAGCCTAAAGTATACTGACTACCACACAGCACCTTCATGCGATCGACGCCACCGTTACAACTATACATTACGCACTGCTCATCATAAATGATTTACAGTAAACTGAGTGGTCTCCTCGTTTGCACAATTTGTCACCATCTATTGCATTTGATAGAATCCGAATTATTCCACCATTGCTTGCTTCGCTTTTGCTGGCACCAAAGCAGCACGTATATTGTCTCCAGGTGCTCCTAATACTTCATATGTTATCTTGCTGATGGTCAATATGGGCAGTAGTGCTATTTAATTTGACTGACAGAAAAGGTCACCCATTTTTTTAAGGGGAGATGGGTTTGTCGGAGAGCAACAAATAGGCCCAACCAATTAAAAGTTCGAATTTGTGAAAGAAGCTCTCATGAAGTGAATATTACTTTGGAGTCAATAAAGCATCACGGGCCCATTTTCACCTTAAATTTCCATAATTGTCTACTTTTCTTAAACACATAGCCTACAGCTCACTGCTTTAATGGCTCAGGCTGCCAAGCTAAACCATTTAATCCTATTTACTTTACATAGCGTGTAAGAAAGTAAAAGTGCATTCAGTGCGCCCTAAATAAGCTTCTATGCAACTGTGAGCCCTCTGGTCGTGTTTGCCTTCGGGGGGGGGGGGGGGGGGGGGGGGGGGGGGGGGGGGGGGGGGGGGGAGTGACGTTGTGTTTTAAGACTGTTATAGGTCACATAGTGCACGTCTGATAAGGACACTTTGTTGTGGGATTTGTCTGAAGTGTGTCCGATGTTGGCTGTTCATATAGCGCTGTCATGTCCAGTATAGTTATGTAGAAAGTCAGCTGGACGCACAGCTGGGAAACTGATATTTACGCACTGGTTTGACGTCTTCCACTGGGGTCAGGATTACAGCAGGCTCAACCACTGACACCCAACACACAATTCTCACTTTCCCCCCCCAAATGAAACATGTTCAGGTGTGCGTTTTTGATTTATTTTTGTATAAAAAAGGTACAATTTACTTTTATAAAAAGTTTCAGAATAATTAAGTACAACATTACACTTTTGCAGAAGTTTCAAATTCCTGCAACTATACAAGATAAACTCCCGAGAGTTCACAAGGTTTCATTCTTTCATTTAACTTTTTTTTTTTTTTTTTTTTTTTTTTTTAAACAACGTCCAGTCCTTCATGTGCCAACAACTCTGACAAGACAAGACTAAACTTTTTACAGTAACTAACCAAGTTGTCTTTTCTATTCACGTTCCCACCTTCGCAAAAAAAGCGAAGACTTCAACAAGGAGGGGGACAAGGGTGAAACGGGGAAATAATCCTTGTGACAATAATCTCGTTTTCCCTCCCACTGTCGGGAATATAACGTGCCTTCCATTTCCAGAAAGGACCCACAAATTAAAAAAAAAATTCTTAAGTTAAATAATAATGAAGTGTCCAAACAGAAAACACATCACATAAGATTGTCCCATAATAAGCAAAAGTCTCTTGATTTCAGCGTCAGAAGAAAAAGAAAAATCCAGGCCTGGAGGACAGAGGTTGGAGGAGGTGGTGGAGGGTGGGGTGGGGTGGGGGGGGGAAGTCCTGCTCCCCAGGTCCTGTGTGTGTTTTTTGCGTCTTGACCAAACACCTGCAAAAGATTGAGAAAGAGAGGCGTTTTAGAAAATGCAAACAGGGCAGAGATCCGGACAGACTGGCGCCAGGGAGGAAGCCGCAGTTTTTAACATTTAACCAAACACTCCCAATACTAAGCAAACCCTGCGCTCCAGATGTACACACACACACACACACACACACACAGAGGGATAGAGAGAGGGAGAGAGAAGGGGGGAACGCACACACACTTTTCGCACAACTTCAGCCTACAATCTGGGGAAGAATCAGCGTAATTGCCGCTCAGCTGGCGCCTACCCACTTCTTGTACCAATTATGTGCAGACATCGTAGTAGCAGTAATCCAAACAGCCATTATTTTCCTGTTGCAGATGCTCTTCATTATAGACACAAGAGGGGTATAATACAACCCTGACGACTACTACTTATATACAGTAACCAAAGCAGCCTGGAGCCAATGTCTTCCATTTTATTTTCAGTGCCAAAAAAAAAAAATCTGCCACCGAAATGTGTTTGGACGCAGCAGAATTACTCGATTAATGCGATAAATTGTGAGATTTGGGTCTCTTACTGACACGAAAGTCCCGAAGGGTCTTTTTGTTTGAAATACTACTCGTAACTGATTCTCCTTTAAGCTCCACTACGGTGATATTTAAAAATCCAATATCATATATGATCAAATTTGGATTCAAGTCAAGCCAACTGTCTGTGCCTTGTCATAACTGACGCGCAGCCTTTCAGCGCATACTCATGCAAAACATATTGGGACCTTTAGGAGCAACGTGAGACGACAGTCACATTAGCAGGGAACAAATGGATTGGTAAATGGTAATTCTAGCCCATTCTGCTTCAGCAGACTGAGAGACAGGCTGTAGAGGAGCCTAAAAGCCCTGGACAGAATGCAGCAGCAGACATGAGGACAGCCTACTTACCGCTTTAACGATGCAGAGTCCGGCTGTCATCTGTCATCAGCTCTGATGGCAACTCCGGGGACTGAAAACAAACAAACAAACAAACAAACAGACCAAATGTTATTTATTTCTACGCAGCATCAGATTGAGGTGTCTGGCATTGTAACAGTGTTATGTAGGTCGACTCATCTCCTCTCTCTGATTCAGAACAAAAGGAAGAGAGAGAGAAAAAAAACACACATACACAAACATGCCATTTTCCTTTTTCCTACAAGCCATTTTGTGCGAGTTACGCATCGGTTACAAAGGCGCACAGGCTTATGCGCACAAATAAAAACCCACAACATTTCTTTCACAACACACCAGTCTATCATTCCTCAATTAGGATGCGAGTTTAGCTACGGTGTAATTACCTGTAACGACAAGATGCTGATATCTGTGTTGAGGGTGGTCAGAGGGGTCCTGGATGGAGCCTGCCCCGGCCGCGCGGGGTGATGCAGGCTGGTTAGTGCGACACTGGAGTCCAGCGCGATCTGCAGGTCCAGGATGTAGTCGATGACATGCTGCAGGATTTCCATCTTGCTGACGTTCTTGTTCTGGGGGATGCTGGGCACCAGCTCCTTCAGCTTGGAGTAGCAGTCGTTCATGTTGTACAGCAGGCTGAGCGGGTCGTCCACCGGGGTCTTGCTCCGAGAGATTCCCAAGGAGTGCTCTGATAAATTCGCGTTGTTTTTCCGGAAGGACCGCACGGGGCTTATTGCTTTCATGTTGTCAGTGTTAAATTAAGCGAGAGGGTTTGCTTGTGTCGATATCTTGCTTCTTTAAAGTCCTACTTTAGCCAGACGACCCGCGATCAGACTGGATTACTAAATTGTCAGTGTGGTTTATATAGGCAGCGGCAGGGCATGCGACACAGGCGTGTCAAAGGCGCTGATTGGTCAGAGGCTCGGTGTCACTCAACGTCTTTTCGCTCTCCCATAGGCTCCTCTGACTAGAGTCCCTCCTCTTTTCCTCCGCGTTACCAGTGGCAACGCATTTTGGAGGCGGAACCCAGAGGGCGCTTCAGCAGCTCCGGTGGGCAATTTGGAAAATTAAGCCCTTACCTGTTTCTGATCAAGAAAATTAATGATTCGCATGGCTGTCAATTGAGTACTGTGGCAAGGTGTGAGCACGCGCTGATATCTCTGCCAAAACGGATGTAAATCGGGTCTTATGGTTTCGTCACGAAGAGCAAAGCTCAAACAGAAATGTATTTGGAACAATGTATTTAAAAATCAGACTGGTGCAGTCAGAATAAACGTTTTTATCTACGCAACACAGCACTAATATTTAGTTTATATGTGTAATAGCGTATCGTAAAGACACATTTAAAATGTGTAGTGAGTCGTCGCTCATCTTTCTCCACTTTTACCAATAAATGTGGTTTCCATGTGCGCTTTTGGAGGTGTGGAGCAGTGATGATAGGGACCAAAGCTCAGGCGCGTCTGATGATTCCTATTTCACACAAGCTCGGACCGGTGTGAAGTTTCTGTGTGGAGAACTGAGAGAGCTTCCACAAGGAAAATGTTTGAGTGGCAAATTGAAACAACGTCCACAAGTAAAATGGTTTAAAATTGCTTTTGGTGTGTTTACGCATGTTAAAATGTCCCTTGCGCATTACTTTTTGGTGGCTCTTTTTGAGTTTATGTGCAAATATTTAATCGGATTAAGTACTGGAGCACTTTAGGATAGTCTACTTTTTTGGAGTTTGTTTTTCTGTTACCAGCAACACATTACACACTGAGGCGTATTGTTTTAATTTGGAGATGGTGCGCGACAGTGCCGATTAGAAAAGAAAAAATGGTTAGGAGTTGATGGAGAACTTAGGTGCATTGTTTTCCACCGCACTGGTTTATAATGAATCAGAGAATAAGTATTGTAAATGATTTTTTCTATGCAATAAATCTCAGATTAAACGTGGACCTCGTGGGGGAAAATGTTTGGGGGTGTAACTGTGAATATCCATCTAAATATCTAAATGCATCTCCGTGTTAATTGTCACCTGAGTTGTTGTATGTCAAAGCTCGTTTAGTCACGGCCCCTGCAAGTGTAGCTTTCATATTTGAGTATGTGAAGAGGTGATTAAACACTATTGACACTTTCATGTTTCCTGAATGACTCATTTGTTTGTAGGAATTACACGCTTCACTCTTCACTTGAAGGTGTGTGTGTGTGTGTGTGTGTGTGTGTGTGTCGGGGGGGATTACTAACTGAGCAATTATGGACTGTTATGATGTGATTTTGGATTAAATGTCCAGTCGATAAAATAACAATTAATACTATTTTAAAAAGAGGGATGGAGAAAGAGTGTAAAATGGATGTGGTTATGATTTGAATATTTGTGGTTTATTTTCACACAAAAAATCCTAAAAACCGGAGTAATCCCCAAAACTAGAATGAACAGGAGGAGAAGCAGAGTGCGCAGAGCCTGAAATAAGCACCCTGCTCGTCTGTGGAAGTATAAAGTATAATAGTAAAGATAAGGATTGTGGGGGGGGAAACCTTGCTCTAACCTGTAATAATCCCCAAAATGATGATTCTGTGTCCCAAAACACTATGCCAGAGAAATGTTTTGCAGGAGCCTATTTTACAAAATCCAGCAAAACACCATCTGTGTCACTGTTATATTCAGCAGGCACGGACATCTTCTCCTTCAGCTGTCTGAGGATCCTGTTTTTTTATGCATTTCTAATATAATCTGGAGCTCCTGCAGTCAGTGTCCACATCTGGTGCAATAGGATTTTTCCATTTTCTCCCCTTCTTCCTCTCGCTCCCACAGCTGTGTACATTTCGCGCGACACCCCTTGACTGATGCCTGACAGACAGGTGATGAATTGGCTCAAGAGCACGTCGGTGCAACGCCGAGCGAACCACCTCCACCACCTCCAGCGGCAGCAGCAACAGCAGCGGCGGCAGCTTCCCTCCGACCTCTCCCTCTCCCTCTCTCTCTTCCCTTTTTCTCTTTCCCTTCTTCTCCCTTCTCTCTCGGTCTTTGGAGCAGACTCTCTGGCGCCGGCGCCGTGACGTCACCCCATTCACAGCAGCCCTCGAGCCAGCCCTCGCGGCGCCGCTGAGGCGGTTTCCATGGAGACGGGGTTTCTGGGTTGTCAATCAGAGGTGGTCCTCAGCTGATCGACCCCCGGGCCTGAAATGTGGATGTTTTAACACCGACTCCTTCTCTGATGGTGCCGCTCAGGGTCAAATACTGTACTTCAGTTAAAAAATACAGATATGTGAGTTTTTCCATTTCTTTCTACTTCTACTAAAAATCTGTTTGCAGCTTTTAGTCCACTACATTTAACTGACAGTTCTAGTTACTAGTTACAGAGGGGGATTTAAAATACTGCTAAAATATAATGCATTGTAACAGATTCAACTACCCAACACATAGTTACAGTACACTTTGATGCATCATTAAAAATATAGCCTAAAAGAGAAGCCTGTTAGCCGTCCCTAATAATGTGCTCACCAAACACTTGTGCAGTCTAATGCAATTCAATGCTCTGCCATAAATGATACTTTTATGAAGCTTATAGTCTACATTATCAGTTTTTGTTGACATTGTTAAAACGGTGATCATTCAACTTTATGTTTTATTATCGAGGTGTTAGTGGGGTGGTGTTTCTAATATTATGTCCACTCTATTCACACACATGAAGGTGGCAATTTTTCAGCAACATTACTTCATTCTGCAATTAATAGTCTATTTTCCTATAGTTTATATGCTATAGGAAAGTAGACACTAACTTGAGAGGTTTTGTTTTGCATTGCAGTGTTACTGCTTTTACTCAAGTATTGGAATCTACTACCAATGAGATTACTTCCTTTGGCTATTTAATCTTTCATTTATGGTGCAAATAAATAGCAATCACGTTTTGTTATAAATACTTTGAGCTTTATTTTGTATGTAAAATAAGCTATATAAAAACGTATTATTGTAATTATTAGTAGTTTTTTCCCCTGAGAAACCATTAAATTAAATTTGTCTTAAACCCTGTCAGTAAGTTTGGGTTGAAGAGATGTTTATTCAACTATAGTGGGGGAAAATCAACTTGAAAAATATTTTCACTCGTGCATAGGTCTCACAAAGCAGGGCAAAATGGTGGAAATCAATATTTAAACAAGTGCTCACGCTTGTTTGTGCAGAGAGAGCTCTATCTTCTACATGTTTCCAGATGTGTCAATATGATAACCATCCTCAGCTAAATGTCACCCTGTACACGAGTGTCAAAGTTCATGAATGGCCATTTATTTACTCATTCATCATCATCATGACTCAATATCCAGACTTTTCCCATGCTGAGCCCACGCGCAAATACAACAGAGAGAGAGAGCCACAAGTCAGTTTTGAAGTTTCTCAAAAAAGTTTCTTTTTTCCCTCCATGCCTCAAAGGTATTCTTCACTTAAATAAAAACCTCCCGTATCCCCTCTCTCCACTCCCGGTCACCAGCCTATTAGTTTGGGTTCAGGAGATAAGGTTTAAAAAACAAAGCGGAGCTGCCAACCGGCTGAAGTGCGCCCTGCAGCCCCGGCGTCGGACTGTCTGTGCTCCGGTCAACTGTTGATCCTCCTCCCTGCAGCTGCACTCAGCTCTCTGAGTAAATATTAGTCTGATTTGAAATGATTTACCCGTTTTTCTGCTCGTGCCAAAATTATTTTTAATCACAGAAAGATATTTAGAAACGTGCATTTGTGCAATATTAAGTTAACTTTACGCGTGCCAAAATGTATTACATGAATGTCATGCAAATATTACAGGTCACAAATGACCAATGAGCCCCCAGGAGATTAAAACCACATGAAAAGGGTCGATTTAAACGTGAGGAGGAATCACCGACATTATTAAAGTCCCAATAGGAATTAAATGGGAGCAGTCTACTTGTTTTTTCACTATCTTAATTTATTCTCAGATTTCCAGCCTACACGTACCAACCGCGCACCTATACATATTGAATCCCGCTCGGTTCGCACTCCGCGTCCTTCGAGTCAACACGAGCAGCAGCCGGTTCACGAGCAGTCTGTAACTTTTTGCTCTCCACCGTCCCGGAGTAGTGAAAAGTCTCGCGCTCTGCTCCATCCACGCGGCCGTCGCGTGAAAGAGTGTACACACCACAGTGGCGCAGAGACTCTTGTAGCAGCGTCGACCCTGTGAGGCGTGGTTTGCTGTTATACACCCCCAAACAGGAGTGATGTGGTGTCACCCAGAGTAAATACAGCAGGGGGTGGGGGGTGAACCGTGATCTCCACTGGGTGAACATCCTCAATTAAAACAGCACTAAAGTCAATAACATGTGGCAACATCTTTATATTACATACATTGGTGTTAAAGGGCTTGCACTGCACTCCAGGTTAAAACTAACCATTTATTTTCATGATAGGCTATATTATCTATCTGTTACTTAGTGCCACATTACAAAATAGCTTTGTCTTTAAAATGTAAAAGAATATTGAAATTATATATTTTCAGGTTGTTTTGTCTGATCATCTGAACAAAACACAGTTCACCATCATATATGAATGTATGTATGTATCTATGTAGAAGACAAACAGACAACTCTCACACATGAGAAGATGATGGTGTGACATTTTTGCTTGATAATTGACTAAAATGATCAATGAGTTATAGAGTAGTTGCATGGATTAATCAACCAATTGTTTCATCTCTGATGCAGTCACTAAAATTGGACTAAGAAGTTGTGTAAACTGTATTTTAGCATAGTCAACAGTGTAATTAGTGTGAAATAATGAAGTTCACGTCTCTGTGAGCAGTGTGGGAGTTATTGCGTACATTTTATGATCATTGAAAGCTGTGACACATCACAAATCTGGCAGTTCTCTTTTTGAGTCAAATCTGAACTACTGCATCAAGGTTGAAAGCTCTGATTTACCCGTTTTTGGCTTTTGCTAAAATCCTCTGGTCAGTCGCAGTCCACCTCCTGCCTCTCCTCTCTCCTGTGGTCCAGATGGGACTCTCTCTGCTCTCTGAGCAACAGCCATCGAGGCCTGGCTCTATTGTAACGTGAGAGGCTGCAGCAGGCACACGGACAGGCAGGAAGCACTGGGAGAGATAGATGGATGGAAGAGATGAGGTGGCCAGATTGGACTGGGAGACAAAGGCACCATGGCTGCCCGAGTGCCTTCCAGGCTGGTCGTGGAGTGGCCACTCCAAGCCTCCCTGGAGGCTGGCCCTCCTCTGCCCCGCACACACTGCTTCTCCTTAACGCACAGCTGGTTGGAAACTCTGAGACAGGAGGTAGAGGATGGAAAGCTGAGCCATCGAGACATGCTACAACCTACATCTATAATGTAAACAACTCAAGCAACTAGTCTTCCGAAAGTTGTTAAAAAATCCATTTATTTTCTGTTAGAGTTGAACCACTCAGATCTTTTGGCCAGCGTGAAAACCACCAACCAGTTGGCAGCGTGGAAAAGTTGGCTGCAGTTTAACTTTTGGGCAATATTGCCTGTTGGCATACAATCACACGTTAACATTGCTGTGTCGCCCACCTATCACTGCGGCACAGCTGTCACTGCAGCTAGCAGCCTCTACCCCCGTAATCAGATATCTGCATATCTCCACTTTCACACAGGGAGTATGACAGTGTGGTTTGTAGTCGAATGCACTGTTAGAAGATGATTGTTGAAATCTGATTTTTTTTTATGCAGCAGGGAGAAGGGAGGTGAAGTGGAGTCTGTCTGTAAATTAGGAGTTGGGGTTGCTTTATCTGCCACAAAGTTATGTTCCAGAAAATTATCAACATTAACATTTGGTGTTTAGTGACCATGAGTCAGTTACTGTAGGGCTGTGACAGGTGCAGGAACAATGTAGTGTCACTTCACCGGGCCTTTGCTTATCACCTCTAACTGGAGTGTCAGCGACTAAACTGATGAAGCTTGTGGTGTTTCAATCCCAGAGTGCAGTGTGTGAGGTTCCTCTATTCCAAGGGGAATTGAGAATGTGTACAAGACCTGAAACAAGGTTATGATACTACCGTGGACTGAGACTTCTTGGATTCTGTGGTAAAATGGTTGAATGTGTGTGTGTCTTGAAGAAGGCGCATGTCAAACAGGCTGCATTTCATTTCAGGAAGCTTCACCCCTGCATGTTTAAAAAAGAAAAAAAGAAAATTGTATTGAAGACCAAACACACGCTTGTTTAATACTACTCTGAAACAAAAATATACCATTGTCATTATAATCATCCTGAAGTTCAATTCTTGACCTTAGAAATAGCAGTTAACAAAACAGTCGCACCTCAGTGTTCATTTAGTGTCTGTTCTAGTGCTTTTGGTCATTTCACATGGTCTTCTTCAGCAGACTTCAGAACTTTCAATCTCAACTTTGGGACAGTAGCTAAATGTTTTAGCACTATATTTTAGTTGAAAAAAGTGATAATATCATTCCCATATTATTTTTACCCGAAATAATCATTGCTTGAAATTTGATTTCTCAAAGAACTTCATTACAAAAATAAGAGGTTGTGATATGTAGCACAACAAGCTAGCAAAGCACTGTAAACGGCATGCACAGTGTTGTCTGCCGTATACAGAACTACTCTCAGGAGACTGAAAACATGATTGCTGTTCTTTGGAGCCATTTCTAAACAAAGTGATGTGAATGTGATATTTGGGGTGAAGGAATATGTCATCCAGTGCAGCAGTGTGAATCACTGACATGTTTATAATAGTTTATGAAACAACAGCGGAGGTCTGCGGCACAGAGGAATAAGATATATCAAGCTTTGGATACACACACATTACTTGTAAGTAGTATGAGTTCCTTGTTGGTTTGGCTCTGCTCATGAGATTGTTTGACAGGAAAAATAAAGAGAGAGAACTGTCTTGGCTAGTAAAGATTATCAAAAGTTAGCAACTATGTAAACATGTAGTTACTGTAGCATCACAAGCTACAGTATGACTTCCAAAAAATATAGTTTTAGGGGTTAAGCAATATATAAACACTCAACTGCTAATGTAGGCATTAGTTTTTCAATGTTAAACTTCTTACATAGATAAATATGTGTTTTGCACTTAGTAAAATACATGTATCTTATTATGTTGACCTAGATGACATTATTATAAATAAAGATTGATTGATTGATTGATTGATTGATTTGGTATTCTGGTCAAACATTATTGGCATAAGGCTTTTTTCTTACATTTTATGTTGTTATTTTGGTTAAAATCTTCACAGCTTCTGTCATTATTAAGCAGCATTTAATCTCATGTCAGGTCAGAGGTGATATTCCATAAAAGATTACGAGTTTTACTCCTCACTGTACCGTAAACTGGTCATTAATGTTAGTTTTGTCAGTTAATTTACGACACAGTTAAACCCTAACTATGCTAAGTTTGAACTTATGAAGAGTTGGTGCAGCCAGCTCCTGGACCTATACCATGATAGTATTTGGATCATGGCCTTAATGCTCTTATGCTCCTCCCCTGTGACCCCCCCCCCCCCCCCCCCCCCCCCCACACACACACACAATATTTGGGCCTCAGCTTCATCAGAACTCTGTGTCTGTTTCCCTTAGCTGTATCTCTTTGTTGCAGCAGAGCCCACTTCCTTATAAACCTAAACCCTCTGACCACAGTCATCTCGTTCTTACTCAATCTTTAACTATTTATACATCACAGAGGGAAGAGAGAGTTAATGTAGGAAACACAGTACTTTTTGTGGAAGCAGAGAACAGGCCAGTCCTGGTTGATGTATTGCTCTGTGCTATGCCATCTGTGACCACCCGTATTCATGTTATTTCTACTGAGGTAAATGATGTGACTGGGGTGCGTAGGGAGTCTGACCAGTGGGCTGAGGAGCTGCCAGGTAAAGCTGTAACATATATCCTGGTGTAATATGGGTGCTGGGAAAAATAAAGGTTTTTGAACTGATTATTTTAAATCAGTAGCAGCAGTATCATTTTTTGCTACTATTTTGGGAGAAAAAAAAGATCCATGTGAACATTTGTACTCTTGGTTTAGAAACCTGTGTCCATGGTTTATAATCTGTGCTCTCGCATTTACAATCTGTGCCCTTGAATTATGACAACATTATTGTTTAAAATTATGGATACTTTGAAACAAAATTGAATCAAACTAACCCATATGGTAATCTAATACATGTGCATTTATGAAAATGTCATTTAAGTACATATGCTAGAATCACATATATGACATATATTGTAATGCCAATATTGGATCAGTTTCATACATGATTAATATTATATGTAGCCTGGTCATAAATGATGGGACCAGACCCAGAGCAAAATTCTTTTTTATGGGTTTTTTAAATCCCTGACTGCACTCAAATAAGAACAGCATTAATTCTCTAATTTTGAGGTACAGTGAAAATAAAACATCAGTGAAGCGAATAAGGAAGCAGATATGTGTCTTATGAACTACTTTATCTTAAACCTTCCCTTGTGACAGCTTAATGCTGACTCATAGTTTCTGTCTATTACAGTGCTAACAAACAATGACACAGATCAGCCACCCCAAGTATCACAGTACATTAATGATTACCGTAAACAGACTCAGGCTCTCATATACTGTAAGATTTTTATAATTCTGTATCATACATAGTTTTAAATAGATGTTGCTCTTACATGTCACATATTTGTCATGGTCATATGGAAATATTCAAAATTGGAATTTAATTCGTATTTCGAGGGCATGGTTTATAAGCTGTATGCACAGATTTCTAACATGAGAGTACAGATTTACATATGGGTTGTTTTTTTTCTCAGCTGTGATCTAATTCTAGTGTATGAAATTACACACACACACGCACACACACACACACACACACACACACACACACACACACACACACACACACACACACACACACACACACACACACACACACACACACACACACACACACACACAGTCAAAGTTGCACCATTGTTACATTTTGAGCACCGAGAACCTTCCTGCTCCCACATATTGCTACACACTTTACCCTTTGTAGTGTGGGAAACTACAAAATCTCTTGCGGGAACCTGCACTATGTTATTTCTAAGCATTTTAAACTTTCTATATTTTCTCACACTCTATCCCAGCTGCAAATTGGGGTCAGGCCATAACAAATAAACAGCGTTGCATGGGCGGCTCCTTCTCACAACTATGCTGGTGTTGGGCTACAGCTGCAATAGAAGAACTCTATTCTGGCCACTTGTGATATTTCAAAAGTTCTTCTACATCTTGGTGTACAACACTTTTGACATCTGGATGGTGTTGAACCCAGACTTGAACAGAGGGAAGCTCCAGAGGAGATGGCTCTTTCTCGAGGAGGTGGGCAACATATCCTAAGAACTCCAGCATTTGCAGCTATTGTGAGGAGGATTCAGGAGGAGGATGCTGGTGCCCCATACACCTGACCTACAGAACAACCAACTTCAGTACCTGAAGTAAATAATGTGAGTGATGTTGCATATGTCTCACTGCATGTGTCTGACTCTCCTACCTTGACCCGCTGTAATTATGTGTGTGTGAGAAAGAGAGAGTGAGTGAGAGATAGAGAGGGAAGGATCCTAGTAAAATTCCTGAACTGAGTGTTTTCATCATTCTAAGTTGCAGCTGGTAGCAACAAAAGGAAGCACTGCAGGGTGTGGACCCAAAAAGGACAGGAAGACACATGCATCAAGTGCAAGAAAAACATTTGCAACACACACACACACACACACACACACACACACACACACACACACACACACACACACACACACACACACACACACACACACACACACACACACACACACACACACACACACACACAAAGCAAAACTGTCCCTTGTATGTTATGTAGACTGGCATGAATAGGTGTTCAGTGGGGCTCATTTAGCATTTCCATAAAATACTGTAACATTTTTCTTTCCAATTTGTTCAGCTCAAAGCAATAAACATAAATAGTAATGAAAACCTTGTTCGAAAATTTGTATTTGTTCAATATAAACATGATTTATTCCACTTATGTCTTGGTTATAATCACAAAAATCACATTTTATCTGAAAAAGACAATCAGCACTTTAACTGATAGAGTGATCTAGCAAAGGTAAATAGCAAATATTAACCTTATATGCTGTCTGTATTGTTGTAAATAAGGGAAAGTCAACATCTGTTATGTATTTTGACATAATGGTTATGGCTGTATAGTTTTTAAAAGACAGTAATGATGTGGGTCCACCAGACCTGTGAACTTTGGGTGAGTAACAAAATCACGAACACCACATAAGGGTTAAATATACTTTACTCTGAGCCAAAAGCGCTACACCATCTCTTCCAAGCTGCTTTTCAATGTCTTTGAAGCATTACACATTGTTTAGAGAGCAAGTGTGAAAAATTAAGACCACATTCTCAAACCTGGATCACACAGCAAGTCAGTCTCAGAAGTTTTCTCTAGGCTTCCAAATAAAGTATGTATCAGTAAAATAAGGTATTAGTGTCTCATTGTCCAACATTATGATCTAAATGCTGTTGCAAAGCGCTCTCCACTGCCAGCAATACAATTCCTGTGGAGAAATATTTGTTGGCCTACACTTAAAGATGCAACATTTTCATATTAACAATGGCTCAAATGCTAATGTGAAAAGGGTCGACTCATTGTTTTGGTTTTATGGCATTCAATTTTCCTGTGTTGGATCCCTTTCATTGCTCTCATCAGCATCCCTTTCAGCCACTACAGGCTGCTGCTATTTTTTGCAAAAGAAAAAAAAAAAAAGCTATGCTAAGATAAACCCACTCTACTTGCTTGACCAGCTAGTGAACATACTAGGAGCACTGAGATGGTTAAGTGAAGACATTTCCTTCAGGAGATGGTGGAAAACAAAAATTAGCTAAAAAGAGTAAATATTAGATTTACATTCATCAGGTGGCCCGAAACATGAATGACATGAATGACATTTCCATGTTAACGTAAAAGGTGACAATATGTTACTCAGTCTCAAAGTACTATCTCTAATAATACCATAATACCAGAATCAGACTGAAAATGTGTGCTTTTTTGAGAATGGGAACTCCCCAGATGTTGCTAAACCACCAAAAATTCCCAGAAAACATGCCCTGACCTCAGTGCTCTTAATGGTAGCTACTATACAGCTCTGGCAGATAACTATGTAGTGGGTGACAAAAATAAAAAGAATTTGGACACCAAACAGCACATTCCTTTCTTTTTGCAGATGTTAAAATCTCTATTCCCTGCCTCTTGATTATTCCCTCTACAGTGCACTGGGGGTAAATTTGAGACCATTTTATCATATAATAATTCTCCCTAGACATCCCTAGATTTCCCTAGACATTTGGACATGAATATAAAATAGCAAACACTAAATAGGATTCCAGGCAAAACCTGGGCTCACATGACAATCATACATAAGCATTTTATAAAAAGTGCTTTTTTTCTCCGTTCCATGTTCAAAAATATCCAAATGGTTCTGAATTGTTGCAGACATGGCTTCACATCATTCATTCAAAGGGCTGCTGAACGAGTCTTGTCGTCCCTCACATGCAGATTTGCTGCTGTAAGCACGTTGAAGTGGTCAGGTGGATCATTGAGAGCCAGTGCTTTTAACTGATCACAACAACAAAGGTTCTCACGGCCCTAATCCTCTTTGGCTCTTATCGCTCACCCCTCCTCACCCATCACCCATCTCATCGGCTCACGTAGGATCAGACCTACAAGTACAGACATTCTCTTGCCTTTCTCTTTTGGCATGCTCTCAATATCCCTATTACTTTCTCTTTCTCTTTCCTCTCAGATTATCTGTCTTGCGCCATCACCGTTTTCTCTGTCTGTCTCTTGTTTCTTTTTTCTGCTTTTCACTCCACTTCCACTTTTACCAGTTTATCAGTTCTTTCCCACCAAGGGCATCTGGGTCTTAAAGGACCCTCTTTGCCCTTTGAGTTACAAAAGCTTAGTCACTTTTGAAATGAAGAGCAGAGTCTTTGAATGACACTTACTAAGCCCCATTTGAAGAGAAGCTCCAGTCTATTATCGACAATAGCTTCAGCTGTGTGTGGACTACGATCCAGCATAAGGCGCTTCATTTGGGATGGTGGGAAACTAAACAGCCGCATGGGAGAAAAAGCATTTGAATACTTTCTATAGCAATGGCATCTTTAATCTTTGTGATGTAATTATATTTAATCCTCAGAGCCTTGTGTTTTTCCATATTGCCACCAGTCTTTACTTCCTCAGTATGACAAGCTCAACTACACTTAGTTGCAGCCAACACAGGTTAATATGGCCATTTACCTTGATATCAGTAGAATGAATCAACCTTTAAAGGCTATTAGTGTTATTAAAATTGCCCCAGAGGGAGCAGCTATGGCTTGTGTATTTCCAGGGTCTCTGTACTGTATGTGTTGCAGTTAGCTTTAGATTATTGGGACTTATTGGAGTAACAAGCTAATGGAATTAAGATGCTGGATTTCATGCGCTGTTGCCAAGATTCAGCATTAAAAGGATGTGTGCTGAATAAATAGTGCTTTAAGTAGATGAGATTCCGACACGGGAGAGATTCGCTTGTCAGAGCAGCATTGTTTGCTTGGCTCCTGAGCCAGTGAAACTGTCAAGTGTGCTGCTGGCCACGGATAGATTGGATGGATGGAGGATTCAGAGAGTGGATTCCTCTTCTTAAAGAGCATTTTTAGACACCAAGGTTGACAAACTTTTCAAATGCTGAATGCAAAGAAACTTTCCTCTTATGTGTAGTTTTTCATAATGGAAATGTGACAGGCAGTTCTGAAAGGAACTGCTGGAAGCACACCTAAAGACACCAACACCCTCCTGATGAAAAAGCAAGTATTTTCTATACAGATCTATATTTGCCAGCTAATTACGTACATGAAAAGCAGAATCAAAATGAAATCCAAATATTTACCAAAATAAACTCATGTTTTGTTTCATTTCTCCATCAGCGGTGCCAGAACAGAGTCCTCTCCATTACAGATAATTCATCTGATGTTTGTGTTTGTTGGTGGATTAGCTGGGAGGCGTTGCTGTTGGCCCAGGCTGTAAAACGCTCTCATCTGTATTTTAATGGACTAAGAAGCAGTGGGAGGATGTGGCTCCGTGCCACAATTTCACAGTGAAAGAGGGGATCGTATGTAGCAGGTAATCTATTTGTGAGAGTGTTTTACCCGTATAAATGGAATTAGTGGATGGTTTAACGACACATGAAAAAGCCAACACTGCATGTGTATACGTGTGCCTCTGTGCTCAAGGATCAATATTTGATCAACCCTAATTGGGAATTCTGTGCAAAATGTTTCGATGCTATAATGATGCTTAGGATGTGAGGTAAAATAAAAAATAAAAAATAAAAAACAACAATAAATGAAACATGTTGGTATGAAATTAGAGTGTACACAGACTTGGAGTGGGAGTGGATTCACAAAATACACATGGTGTGAAATTGACACTGAAAGAGATACAACTGTATGGAGACGTATGTATGAAGTATATCAACATCATCTACTTTGAGTAAGATATGTGAGATGCCCATAATGGTGTCTTTTCATAGAAAAGGCTATAAATTGGATTTAGACGTTCACTCATTTAATCATCAAGTTTTAAGATAAAGGAGCCAGTCACAGATCCTGCAGATGCTTTACTTGCAACATTTTACAGGAAACAAAGTTGAAACCAACATGACAGCATGCATGCATCACACACACCCGCAGTCACACGCACACGTTCAAATGCACACAGAGCTTGCAGATGGTGGGGTCCCTCTAACCCGACTCTTTGTAGCCCTTTCACAGTATGAGAAGAGGAAGAAAAGGCTTGTCTTTTATCAGGCTCTGAACGCAGCAGTGTTGACATTGGTATGGCACCTAATTAGGTTAGGCCCAGCACAGCATGCATGGTTAACTAGGCTGGCCTAGGCCTCAGGCTCCACAGATCCCAAGGTGACTGCCACACTACAGCTGAGGAATGATACCTTAGACTACTAATGCACTTGTAACATTATCTATCTTCTAAAAATATCACCACAACAAATATGTACTGTTATGTTTCTTCTCCCTCTGCAATTAGCAGGTAGAACTTCCGGTGCTGGCAGAGCATGATAAATACGCAGGCATCACAGTAGTTAGGGAGGTGGTGGTATGTCAACAAATGCAATAGTCATTACTTTTTAAAATTAATAATAGGCCTAGTCCAATTTATTAAATACGCAGCTCATATTTTGGCAGCATTAGGATTTTGACCTGCTTCCTGTTGCAAGCACAAGAGGTGTGTTGAATATGGAGCAAAATTCAGTCTTGAAGAAAATATTGCAATTTTGTTTTCATTTCATTTTCATTATTCTGACCAACAGTTCTGATTAGTTATGATAACAGTGTGCTCACCAAAGTACTTGATGAGATCTTGGACAACAAAACTGAAACAGAGAATAAACAGGAATGGTCAAGCACCAGGTTGCTGTGTTAGTTAACACTTTATTTGGAAGTAAAACTGAGAGTGAGCTCACCCTGTAATGTTGGAATAACATTGGACAGGACACATAAAACTGTAGTTTTCCTTTAAGACTAAGTGAGGTCATAGTAATTGTGGATTTGGTTTCTATGGAGCCCCCGAAAGGTCAGGGCCAAAGCTGTGGCTTTGATTGTTACAATGACAAAAGCTGGGACACGTTCGTTTTCAAAGCAGGGAACCACCGACATGGGTGTGCAGTGAAGTGACAGGGCTAAGCTGGCTGACCTGAAACTTTTTCTAAACTAACAGTGTGTGACAACAAGTCTGCCTTATCCGATAGAAGCGGCTTTATGATGCTTTCTGGGTTAATGTTAATCGGAAGAGTATAGCAACAGTACAGCTACTGTAGCCATATCCATAACTTCACAGCAACAACCACAAATGCATCCACAGCCCTCACAATAAACATGTCCACAGTTACATTCACAGCCATAGCTTCAACCAGTGACTGTATACTATCAGAGCTCGGCCTGTCAAAAGGAGTAATAAGCAATTAATGCATAATCTACAGTGACAGATCATCTCTACTTTCTGTAGTATCTGCAAAGTGAGGACTGGTTCAACACACTTACTTGTCATGTAAGGAGCACAATGCTTCATTTTACTTATTTTTGAATAACCCTTATTTAACCAGGCAAGTCCCACTGAGGCAGGAAACCCCTTTAGCAAGATAGACCAGGACAATATTGCACAACAAAAAGTGACAGACAACAATACTAAACAACACACTATAAGCTAAGAGCAGAGACCATTAGTAAAGGAATAATTTACCATTTCATTTATATTCCTCTGAGACTTAAATAGTGACATCAAATACCTCTATTTAAATTCCCTTTACAGACATGGAGCAGAAAGCATGTAAGACTTCTGAGGTAATGATTGCAAAATAGGTTTACAGACATATATCAGAGTGGCTTCATAAATAAAAGTATCATACCAGTTAATTAGAATAGCATACTTGTTGTGAAGTCTTTTAAAGTGCAGCTTCCAATTTGTCCACTAAATAAAGCAATGAGTGGGACAGAGGGAGGCTGACAGAAGCCCTGCTTGGGTTCAGTTTCATAGTCCTTTTACTTTCCCCAGGGTCTGTGCTTTGTAGGATCATAAACAGTTTCCTTGTGTGGAATCCCCTTCTCTGATTCTATTTCCGCTTTATTGCCAGTTTGCTCTCATTGAAGTGAGATGGTCAAGCTGGAAAGGGGATGTGAGCTGAAAAAGAGGATGTGATCTGGGAGTATCCAATCTCATGTGACACTTATGATTAAAAAAATGACATTTTCATTCATTGCTACTTCACTGTAACGCATTAGTGTTGATGAGGATGGAGATGTATGTCTCTGTTAAGACTGGCAACATCTTGGTCACTTAAGGTCACATTAGCTCTTCACAGGTGTCGGAGAATGAAATGAGATCATTTGTCTGAGAGTGGGTAAAGGGAGGAGAGGAGAATGTCTGGGCTGCTCATAAAGAAAGACAGAAGGAGAGAACTGCAAGAAGAGGAGGAGGGAGAGTAATAGGAAGAGAACAGGAGGGAAGGAGGAGGAGGAGGAGGGGGTGTCCGGTCATGCTCAAGCCCAGCGTCTTTGAGAGGGTAGAGGGAAAGACACAGGGAGAAAGAGGGGGAAAAAGAAAAGAGAGTGCTTTGCAAGCCACCCAGGCTTCATTACCATGTCAATCTGAAGAGAGAGAGATAGAGAGGGAGAAACAGGCCGGCCAGGGCCCAGCAGTGGGGCCGGATCCATATGGTGCTGCCGGCTCTGGAATGAATAGTGAATGGAGCGGCTGGGCGCTGGGCTGCTGGAATCTGCCTCCAAGCCTTTGTGAACAGGATGACCAAAGACAAGAGGGAGCTCTGCAGATGGCCCAGGCTATAAATAGGTAGCTAGTCTATCTCCGTGCTGTCACTCTTCTTGTCTATCTGCCTCCCTGCCCCCCCCTCACTCCCCTCATACCCCCACCCCACCCCACCCGACATGCTGCCAGGCCCCTGGACACCATTAAACCCGGGAAATAAAAGCCGATGCTTGCATTCCTCTATTGCACACCATGATAGCGCCGCTGGGCTAGGAATCACAGTTGTCCTCTCATTTTTCAACCAGCCCCTATCTTCAAACATTTATCATTCAGATTTATTGATTTGTTACAGATGCAGGAGAGGTATGGCACTCATTGTGTGGGAAAGTGTTTGTGTGTATGTGTGAGTGTGGTCTTCAGAGAGAAAGCCAGCAAGAGAAAAGGAGAGAGAGAGAGTTGCTAAGTTTCTCAAACACAAGCTGAGGAAGGCAGAGAGACTGAGCAGTTGTGTTTTCAGTCCAAACTTATCGCAGATGGACTTTAAAGTGAGTGATAAATCCGTGTCCAGATTGAGGGTCCTTTTGTCATTAAACTAAGCCTTAGCACTGCTGTCCATCTGGCTCTGTGTGTGTGTATCTATGTGTGTATGTGCATGTGTGTGTGTGTGTGTGTGTGTGTGTGTGTGTGTGTGTGTGTGTGTGTGTAGACAGTGGACAGTGGACATGATCCGGTAGAGGAAAGAGCACTACAAGCCTTCCCTTTTAAGTGTTGCTGACTGTAGCACACTATAAGCAAGCCTTCTGCTCCCTCCTTCTTCTCATACATTTTCTCTCTCTCTCTCTCTCTCTCTTCCCCCCCTCAAACACACACACTCTACTCTAAAGTTCTTGTAAACACATCTCTAAGCCAGCGTGTGCACTGTCTGTAACAGCCCCAGACTCTGAGGTGCCTGATCTGTGAGCTAACACCAAAGATAATTGTTAGGAGTGATGGAGCTCAGAACCAGACCTGTGGAGACAGAGCGAGAGATGATGTGTGTAGTTGTGTGTGTGTGTGTGTGTGTGTGTGTGTGTGTGTGTGTGTGTGTGTGTGTGTGTGTCTATGCATGTGTGTGTATATGTGTGAGAAGTAACCGACTTTAGTAGTAAACAAAGTGGGGCAAGTGGCTTGGATGACTTACGTCTGGACCACACAGAGTAAAAGGCATTAGTCAGGCCGGTGCTGCGTAAAAGCTGTGGTGTCGCACTGAGGTTGGGTGGCACGAGAGAGAGAACAAGAAAGAGAAAGAGAGAAAGACAGATCGAGAGAGAGACAGATGGAAAGACAGACAGAGGGAAAGAGCTCATTCCAAATTTACCAGGTTTCTGTACCATCCAATGTGCTATGATGTTCCAAGTTTTATTGTTTTGTCCAGTTGGAGTTGCATACCAGCTGCTGGCACTGTGTGTATATGTGTGTGTGAGTGTGTGTAATGACTGTGCGCTCTAAACACCTCTCTGACATGTAATGGCTCTCTTGTGGTGAAAGCAGCCAGGTGCTCACCGCAGGCGACATCACCGGGTCAGCCGCTGATGTGATGCACCCGCTCGGCTTGATGACATCATTGCCCTGCCTCTCCCTGACAGACTAGTTTTGGGCCGACCAAGCAGCTTGTCTGTGTGTGTGTGTGTGTGTGTGTGTGTGTGCATGTGCGTGTGTGCATATGCACTTCATTAAGTCATTAAATCCAGTATTGAGAATATTAAAATGCTATTTTTCCCAGAACAAATGAAAACGATCTTCCAAAAGCTAATTAACAGATTTAACATGATTTCAGTTTTTTCCAATATGTATCAAATTGTTTGAAGATTTTCCTGAGGTCAAGTAATATGTTGGACATATTTTCATCCATTTTGCAAAAATGTTTGAAGTCAAACTGTTTTTGGAAAGAGTTACCTTTCACTAACAGCAGGTAATGTTCTGTCTCTAAATGAAAGCAAGATTTTAACATTAAATATGAGAATAAATGGCTTGCTTTGTTTTGGTCTTTTTAATAGTGTGTGAGAAAATGCTTTAAAAGTCCTTTCCAGTAGAGGCCCTCCATCTGTTTAAACTCTAACAGACACCTTGTGCAGTATCTATATCTTTTCTCCTAAAAGATGCTACAGAGCAGAGACAGATGAATTTGGACGAGTTATCAAGCTCAAGAGTGAGATATGTTGCAGTGAAAACAGAAAATACAGTGTTTATCAGCTGGGATAAGTGTTTTGTTTTGGTGCGTGGTAACAGTCAGTATCCATCACAGTGCTGTTGTGTTGTGTCACAGCAACCCAGAGGTTGTTAAATGTTGGCTACTATTGCTGCGGTGTTCATCTCTGAGAATGTGCTATTATCAACCACGCTTTGCTCAGTTGGACACAAAAATATCTGCACTGTGGCGCCATGACGTCACAAAACGATCTATTTGGGCATGGAAAAGGTCAAATTTCAACATACTCTGTCATTAGAAGGGCACAGTGTCATTAAACAACGTGAGTTATTCTAAGATAAAAAAACACATTCTTCTCCTGCTTTGTCCTCAATTGTCTCCCTGTGTGTATATGTGTCCGTCTGTCTGCTAAAAGCTTGGACTCCCAGCTGGTCTGGGTGTGATTCAGCTCACCTCCGTGCTGTTCAGGCTTTAGGACAGTGAGGGACTTAGTAGGTTTTAGACCAAAGCAAACAGGAGACCACCATGGAGGGAGGGAGGGAGGGATGAAGGAGATAGAGGGAGTTGTGAGAAGCAGGACAGATGGGGTAGGGATCAAGGCCCCGCATCTCTCTGCCTCTCTCTTTGACTTGTCTTCACTTTTTGGTTCAGGTCTTTTAGCCATTATGAGGGACCAGATGACAACCATCTTGTGAATCTCTCTTATCGTGACAGATGTCTGAAAGTCACCTATTTACACCACCAGCCTCAAACTTTAATATAGAGTATTTCTATTATGTTATGATATACTATTTTTAAAATATTGTGCTATTACTGTCTGCACTACTTTGGGCATAAAAGGATTTTACCCAGCAGAGCTTAATCTGGCAACCTGCCTTTCCCATGACCCCGCCCCCCCCCCCAACACCACCACCGCCGACACATGCACATAGAAAGCACCAGAAAATGACAGACAGTAAGACAGAAGTTGTTTTTGTCTTTTCCTCTTTCTCCCTCGCTTCCGCATATGGTCATCCGTTCTGCCTGTCTATCTGTCTGTCTGTCATTACAGTAAATCAGAGGGCTCTTCGGCTTTATCCAAGCGTCCTTCTGGCTGGGACGGCTGCAGCAGATGTTGGAGCCTGGGACAAAATGGATTTCCCCCCGCCGAGAGCAGCTTTTCTTGCCCTCCTTAATGGAGGCTCCTTGAAATGCTAATGCCCCGCCATTAGTATAGCAGTGGTGTAGCATAGTGATGGTGAGAAAAAAAGGGAAGACCACGATCCCAGACTGGAAAACCTTTGTCGCTGAACTACCCCTGGAAAATATACTTTGCTGATGCAGACAGACAAGCATCTAGCATTGGTTTGAGAAAGAGAAAGAAAGAGAGAGATATTCCCCCCCCCCCCCCCCCATGTCTCTCAAACCCCTTCCACAAAGTTTAGCTCAAAAGACGGATAATTGTAATCGAGCATATGAATGGAGCGGGGAAAAAAGAACCAATTTCTACTTTGCACCAAGCATCAGCATTTAAAGGATCAGACGGCGATTCCGAAATTAGGAGGCTTAACTCGTTGAAAACATTTGATGATCAGCCGCTGCTTGCTGTTATCGCATGAATCAAACGGCAAAAAAGCAAAGCTGCTTTGCTGAACAGCGTGTACCACATGTTTTCACTCCTGGAGGCGTACTGCAGGTACAGAGGAGGAGGAGGACAGCAGTTGTAGGAATTTCATGTGGTTTAGTTTTCTGTTTTGTGCAAAGAGGCAGCTCACAAGCCGATGAAAGCATTTGCAGGTACGAGTGAAACAAATATTGATGAAGCAGCTTTAATGAGCATATCAGGCTAGATTCACAATTTCATGCCAACGTGAGACTGTTAAGCTACACAGTGACTTCTGGGTAGCATGTAGGGCTACAAGAGGCTTTTTGCTCTTTTGCTATTTCTTGCTTAGACCCCCTCCCTCCCCCCTCTCCATCCAACACACACACATGCACACAGATTTATCGCTCTGGACACTCTTGTCCCTGTCAGCAGCTGGCGGTCTGAGTCTTGTTTGAGCTTGTGTGTGTATGAATGCTTGTGTACGAGTGTATATGTGTGTGTGCAGAGCCCCAGTAAAGCCTGCTGCTCTGCTCTGCTGTGCTGGCCAGGCCATGTGGCCACTTTAAAGCTCCTTTCTGAGAGGCCTGTGAAGTTGTTAAGGAGCTCCACTACACTGGCAGTTGGCTCTGGGAATCCCTCTGCCAGCTGTAGCCTGCACACACACACACACCGCTCCCTGCTTCACTTCCCTCTCTCTGTCTCTCATGTTCCCCCTCTTATGCTTACACTTGCTCCGTTTCTCTGTGCTCGCTCCCATCGCTGTCCTCTCTTCCTGTCTGCGTTTGTTTGTCGCCTACTCTCTGTCTCTCTGTCTGTTTCTGGTGTTCTCTGTCTCCCTCTCTCTGTCTGTTCCTCGTTCTGACCGCGGTATCTGCATAATCTATGTAGTGAAACATCATTGCGGACCTTCTGTCTCTTCTGGCACCGGTCCGGCTGCACATGTTTTCTCCTGTATACCTGCTCAGATCGCTGGAAATGCACTTTGGCAACTAGCACAGAGCCACGTGTGGCAATGATGGCTATTTAGAAAAAAAAGACTGTGGTGAAGATGGTTGCAGAAAAAAAAGATGAGCCAGTGGGAATAGATTCCAGGTACTAATTTTGCAAATGACAGAGCTTAATAAATATTTACTATTCAGACTATATAACCACCATAATAATTATTGTGTCACTCCTGCACACCTTTTCATGCTTTCCTGTTTTTTCCCCCCCTCTGGCTCACACACACTCACACACAAATACTGGAAGGTTGCATCCCTGTCTGAATTTGGCTGACCTTTTATCAAGAGTAGAGAGCAGGTGCACCTGTGTCCTGTTCCCTGGCTCATACTCCTAAGGTCTGCAGTGCACATCTGCTTGAGTGCACTTGCTTGTACACACAAGGAGGACATTTGCTTGTATTGTCATCAACTCCATTTGCGGTGGAGGTCCCCGGCTGCAGGGTTACAGATGAATTGTTGAGGAAGGCCAATGTTTCCAATATCTATTTGCTGATCTGCTGATATTCCCCAAGGGTGTTTGTAAAGTATTTTATTTTTGCAGAGGTACTTCATTCTGTGCACATCACGAAGCAGCTCTTATTGAAATACATGCATCCCTTGAGCAGATATTACTAATATTTTAATTTATGGCACGGCTTTTATGTTCAAGGTTAATGTTCTCCAAGTTGTCATATTCAGAGACGAACCACCAAGATACCACATGCAAATAACAACCTAAATGGTTCCTGGTTCAGGAATAAAATGTACAAGCACTTACATTGTGGACAGGAACAATCGATGGGATAACTAATTGGTAATTTTTCTCATTTCAAGGATAGTCTTGAAAAAAAAAAAAGATCAATTGTGAGATCAGTTTATAATTTGACTTGAAACAAGCTAAGGAGGGGCAGATTGGAAGTTGACTGGCAAATTTGTTCACTCATTTTAATCAAGGAATTAGTACATGATTTTCATGATTTCATCTCTGTCTTAACGAGACAGGACTTCTCCTAATTATCAGCTGTCGGTTAGAGGTTCTGCAGACTGTCCTTCCTCGTCTCCTCTCCTCTCCTCTCTTCTCCTCTCCTCTCCTTTTCTCTCCTCCTCCCATCCTCCCATCCTCTCCTTTCTCCAGAGACGGCCTTGCAAGCTGGCGTCCTTTCGCTCCACAGATGTCTCTGTTCCTATAGGGCTCTCGCTGCGAGGAGATGTGTTGGCAATCCTGCGAAACACACCTAACACACGCGTCCGGGCACACACACACACATTCGCAGACGTTCACAATCACACACACACCAATTGCTGAAACACCCAAACACACGGTGTGATACTGCTGTTGTCGCTGCTGGAGTCGATGTCTGTGAAGACTCTCTCATCTTCACTCCCTCACTCTCTTGTTCCTTCAGTTTTCAAAAAGAGAGACAGAGAAAAGTGAAGAGAAGAAGCCGAACATGTGTGCGTGTGCATTTTGTGTCACACATCCTGTGTGACAACCTGGCATAGCCTAGATCCGCCAGAGCTATCAAGTTGGGTGTGAGAAGGTTGTCACCACATACCTGAGGCTGGCAGGTTTAACACCTGTTATGAGCGTGAGTTTGTCATGTATGTTTGTCAACGAGCATCTCACTGTATTCACTGTGGATTTTACATTTTAGGCGTTCGACTGAGATTTTATGCCAAGAAACCTGTAATGAATCAGTCAAACGCGGCTTAATTACTTGGAAGGCGGTAGAAAGAAGTTCTCTGTAGAGTCAAGAGACAATATTTACAACTAAAATTGATGACATTGTGTGAAGTGAACTTTGGCTCGTATAGTTTTGTTTGCATATATCATCAAATGTGCTGCGAGTGTGTTTGCAACGCCTGTTTAGGCTAGCATGTTTTTCTGTTTTCAGCAGTCGTACTCTGATATGTTCTCTTGTTGGCTGTTGTGTGTCACTCTCTCTCTCTCTCTCTCTGTGTGTATGTGTGTGTGTTTGTGTGTGTGTGTGTGTGTGTGTGTGTGTGTGTGTGTTTGTGAGTGTGTCCACAGCATGGCAGTCCATCTGTCTCCAGGAGAGCAGCTTCCTGTTCTCTCCCTCTCATCTCTGCCACTGCAGGAACACACAACCTGGTCTGACATCCGCTCACACACACACACACACACACACACACACACACACACACACACACACACACACACACACACACACACACACACACACACACACACACACACACACACACACACACACACACACACACACGAATATATACCTTCTGTCTGTCTATCTGTCTATCTGTTTGCCGACACACATTTGTCTGTCTGTCTTTCCGCACACATCCCCATAAAGCTCATCAAAGCCAGTCATCTGCCTTCCTTCTGTCTCTCTGTCTGCCTGCGTGTCTGCCCATCTATTTGTCTGTCATCCAAACGGTCACAAATAATGGGGTGGGGTAGGGGATGGTGGTGGTGGTGGTGCGGGGGGGTGTTTCACACACACCATTTGGCATCCCCAGCTGAAGCTCAGTAGAGTGCTAAATGGCAGGGACACAAAATGGCTGCAACAAAGTAGCTGCTGCAAAATGGCGACAGATGGGAAGTGCAACTTTGAGTCAAAGGTTTCTGAATCACTCCGGCCTCTTGAGGTTGTGATTATCTTTAAGTGACATTCAAGGGGGATGCAACAGCCATGTTGACTTTCTATACAAGTCGAACTGATTGATCGCCCTCACTGCTGGCCAGGCTGGTTTACAATGATTGTTCCACAGATCCTTGTTTGCTAGAGAACGGTGGTGCCTGGAGTGTGTGCGAGCATAGCATGTGTATGTGGGTGTGTGTGTGTGTGAGTGTGTGTGTCCGAGGGGGACATTGATTGGAGCTATTTCTGCTTTGCCACATGACAGATGCAGCCTGTTCACAGCAGAAACGTCAATGCCCACACCTGCTTGGGTGGTGAATGTGAGGCATCACTGACGATTGCCTCTGTGGAGCCAGACTGAGAGACTGACAAAGTAGAAGGAAGGACTTTGTTAGGATGCAGATATCTGCTAGAATCTGAATTATCACTGTGGCAGGGCATCAGCGCTTTATTCAAAATAAACAGGTTTCTTATAAAAATCGATCCAGTGAAATTTTAACTCTGTCCTGGGTGTGCCACTAGTCACTAACATTGTCAGTAACATGGGCTCACAGCATATGATTTCTGATGAGGAGTTGTTAATTGTTGCTATGATTACAGTATAGGCAAAACAGTGCACTGTTATGAACATAACATTGTGTATGACTCTCCTTTACAGTTGGTGAAAATGACTGCACCCCGCATGTTGCGCCTGCATTTCCATCCAGTACTATCAGTTTCCAGCTATGCACCATCTTGGGGCAATTTGTTGACTGTTGATTTAAAGGAGCGATAACCTTATATCATATTATCCCTGCACATATGCATCAACCACGCAGTTTGCCGATTAAAGATACAGAGAGAGATAAAGAGACAGAGAAAATCGTGATGAGGACTTTTCTGGCACATAGAACTGTTTTAAATGAGGCAAAAAAAAAAGAAAAAAAAGAGCCAGCCCTAAGCATCGGGGCGTGTTTGACGCAGGTAGGATTATAGGCCCTAATAAGTTATAAATGATAGTAATGGCCATCTGTTCGCCTATAGGGAGCTCCTAGCCAGCTCTGATTTGGCACGCCGAGCCGCGGCACGACAGACACTCCTTTGAGCATTGGGCGTTTAGAACGCAGCCACCTCGTGCCTGGGCATTTGCTAAATTCAGACGTGACACTCTGACAGCAGATGCTCAAAGCTAGACTTCAAGACGAGGATAAGTAGAGATTTTTCCCTCCTCACCAGGAGCATTATGAACACTGTAGTTATGGAACTGTCAAATGTGCTTCCTCCACAGACGATTAATAATACCAACCAATTAGGACTGATGGTTGCAGCATAGGGACAGAAAATCCACATGCCGCAGGAAATACACAGTTCTCAATTAAAAAATATGGTTTTAAACAGTACAGAAACACCTGAATGTCACACTGCTCAGGCAGTAATCGACTGCTTGTGGACTGCTTTGTCCATGGTAACCATGGCCTCTCCATCTGTGTGTGAGTGCGTCAGGGCTCTGGTCTTAGCGCCGTGGCAGGTGTCTCATCCCAGTGCAGTGTTTGCAGTCTGGCCCCTCTAAGCGCTGTAGCCTGTCTGAGGCAGATTACACACACACACGAGCAGATGGGTGCAGACCTCAGCACCCACAAATACACAAAGCAAGGCCAGGCTAGCTATGTACTGGATCTATATAATGTGTATGACTGTGTGTGTATTTATGTATATGTGTGAAATGGTCCATGCACATGTTTGTTCTTTCATGTATGTTTGCATGTACTGTATTTACATTATACAGTATTTATCAGTGTGTAGTCTGGTCCTTCTAGTCTATTTTTGTGTGTGTGTGTGTGTGTGTGTGTGTGTGAGTGTGTGTTTCTTGCTCCAGCGTAGCTAAAGACATTAGCGGGTAAACATTCTAATCCTGCTGCCCAGAGATGAAGAGAGGAGTCTCTACACTTCTTCCTCTATCTCCCACACACGTCTAGTCTTATATCAAGGCTAGCTTAACTGCCATGGCTGGTTATGATATTTCTCTCGTCCTCCTCAGGTTCACTCATATCAAAGCAGGAATTACTAGCATGGTTGGCTAAGATGCTACAGTAATGCACCACATGTCTTTTCCCTTATCAGACCTTGTGTGGCTGGGATGAAATGCTATGCCATGCTAAATGTCAGAGTGCCTGAGGCTAGAACCGCACCAAAGCCTGCTGACACAAGAACATGGGCAGAAATGCTCTTGTAAATCTAGAATGACTTATAAAGCTTCACTTTTGTGAGTTGTCAGATCAGACTAAATCACAGAGAGCACTTGATCCCATTAATTGAAGCACCCTATTTCCTAAAATCTGTAAATGATATTGGTAATCCGTCAGTATAGGTAAAGGTAAAGAGAGAAAGCTGGGCTCACAACAAGTACATGAATCTTTGAGAGTAGGACTTTTAGCCCCAATGACTCTACATTTGTTGAAACCAGAGCACCTTACATGATTTATAGTCATTGGAGCCTTTACAATGCTACTTTTAGGGTCACTGACGTCCACTGCAGTCACAATTTGAATGGTATTCTCAATAATATCTTATTTGTTTGCATTGAGAAGTGGTAAACATGTAACACTAACAAGTTAATACACTAAATGGCCAAATTGTGTGGACTGCAAAATTCTTACATTACCATATGCATGCTGGGCGATAAGGTCTGGCTCTTAGGTGTTTGTAGGGTGGTAAGGTCAGGGGACTGTCATGGTGATTGTCATTGTGAAACAGTGAAGTGCTTTTCCCTAATTGTCACCACAAAGTTGGAAGAACATTATCACTGAATGCTGAAGCATTAACATTTCCCCTTAAATGAACAAAGGAGCCTAACTCAAACCATGAAAAACATCCCCAGACCAAAAGTTCACAAAAGTATGCGTAACACATCATGTACACAATAAGTAATGTGATTTGTTCTGTGATTTGTTATGCTAGTGGTTCAGCACTGTTCAGTGTGTGTTTGGGTATTTCCAACAGACTCAATTCCAGTTCTTAGGGAAGTAAAGAAGTTTGATTTTCACATTCCCACTTCTCAAAATAAAACAAGAAAAAAAGAGAAATAATATCACATTTTAATATGACTGCTGAAAACGAAGCAGGTGTGAAACCTTGTTTAGTCTTTTTTGTCTGTATAGCTCATGTCAGTCGAGTCATCCAGCTCAGAGATGCAGCTGTGGTCTTACACTGATTTGTTGCACTTTTTTTTCTTTTGTCATGGTCATTTTCTGTGTTTTGTAGTTTCACAGATTTGACAAAGTGATGTCAGAAGGAACTTGTTTGGCACAGCAACGACTGACAAGAACATGCTCACATACACACATACATATATTTAATTCACACCCACCACACCCATGCATATACACAGATGTTACTCTGTGTGTTTCTCACAGCTGCTGTTAGATCCTTCATGTGACCATGAGCTGGTGGTCACACATCTAAAGGAGAATGTGTCATCAACAAGGCTGAAAGATGGGAACTTATAGGGGACACTGTGTGTGTGTGTGTGTGTGTGTGTGTGTGTGTGTGTGTGTGTGTGTGTGTGTGTGTGTGTGTGTGTACGCAAGGAGAGGGAGCTAGCTTTGTCCCGTCCCCAGCTGTGTGTGTCCTCAGGGGCCTGATGTCCAAACAGGAAGAGGTGTCAGATGGCCCAGGGACACATCTCGGGGACACAACAACAGGAGAACTGTCTGTCTGTCTGTATCCTCTGCATGCACACACACACACACACACACACACACACACACACACACACACACACACACACACACACACACACACACGCACACACACACACACACACACGCACACGCACACACACACTCATCTGCATATACGTCACAGCAGCAGTTTGTCTTCATACCCTCAATACACTGCATGGATGCTCATTCGACTGCAGCCTTCCTACCGAGTGTGTGCCTGCCTCCTCTCTGCATCTGCTGGCACATACACACACAGACATAGAAGCGCACACACATATACATACACACACTTGCTGAAGCCCTGCTAATGAGTAATTAGCCAACCAAACAGGTACTGCCTCAGCTAATGGCTGAGGTTGCAGTATGGAATCTAGGAGGAAGACAGTAAGGTGTTGCAGAGAAGGAAGGAGGAGGAAACTTCCTCTTCTATCATCCAATGGACATTGATTTAGACTTCAGCAACAATAAGGGGATTGGCTGACTGATACCTGGCATCCACCACAGGAGCAGTATCCTTTTGTGACATGAGATTCATATTGTTTGATTCTACAATTCATAGCTGTCATGTCAAATTACTGTCACTTATCACCATTTGGAATTGAGATTGGACATGGCTATGGCTATAATTTATATGTGTGTGTGTGTGTGTGTTTGTGTTTGTCTGTTCTTACACTGATCCACTTCTCCTATCCTTGCTCTTTTGATACTCTGTTTATGTTTGTGGCTGTGGAAAAGACAGCGTGTGTGTATCAGTGCATGAGTGTATCCTTGTGTTTGTGAATGTTGGGACAAATTAGTTTTCAGCTTGACTGCTTGTGTGTGTAAATGAGTTTGAAAAGCTATGTAATCACCCAAGATGGGAACTAAGTGTGCCCTATGTGTGTGTGTGTGTTTGTGTGTGTGTGTGTGTGTTTACGTGTGTATGAAGGCTGGACTTTAGCCAAACCCTTGCCAGATCGTTTTTTTGGTACGTCCTCTCAAGAATGAAGCACATCCTAGAGAATTTATGAGTGTAAGAGCGTTGAGAGTCTTATGACATAATTAAGATCAAGAAAATGTCATCTCCTGTCTCCCTCTAAGTTACAAACAAGAATTGAAGTAGATCAGTTTTGATGTCAGGGAGGTGCCATTTGGTCCTTTAGGACTGGTATGCTATGGAAAGTAAGTAGTGTCTTTTAAAGGTGTAGCAGGCCCAATTCAACCAAACATCTGGTATGGAAAGTGCCCCCTACATAACCCCGACAACACACCCACTCTCACCCCTCATCCTCTAACATTCAGGCTCACTAGCTGTCTACATACAGACGGGGCTCTCCAAAAATAGTACAAAGGACAGTAGTCATGGTAAGCTTTGTACAGCACTAGGTCGGTACAGTCTGCAGGCAGGGGTTTCACTGACGGAAGACGAATCATCCTTTGTACTCAGCTTTAACCGTAATTTTCACTAAAGGCTCGTTATTACCAGAGAGTTGAGAGTTGAGAGTTGACATGCATCCTCGTGGCTTGGTGACGTAGGGACTACATCTTGGCCGTGACACTCCCCCGGCATTTTGCTCTCAGGATTATACTGTATTGTGTTGAATCACGGAAGAAAAGCTATGCCATTAGCTGGACAACTTCAGGCAGTTTATTCGAAAGACGAATTTGTACCATCATCTCCTGTCTGATAATTTGTCTGCAATCCTTTTGTGGAGCAGTTTATACTTAAACTGAAGGAGGTTTAGTAAAAGTACATGGCACTACACAGCTAATAAGCTACGTCTATCCATTCCTTCAACTTGCACCATCAGCACAGCTTTGTGACAAAGTTAAACTCGCTTTTGTATTTCACTCCAAAATGTCACTGTTAAACGCTGGTGCGACCAGCCCTTAAAGCGCACAATACTTAAGTTCGGGGTTCATGCTAGTTCATGTCTTGATTCTTTCTGTTGTTTCTTACATTTTTAGTTGTATAAGTCATGTTTTATCACACACATTATCTTCCATCCATACTTGCATCCGTCTATTCCCTTTAAACGTTCCCACACTACCCATGCTTGACATCTTTTCCATTTCACTCCTCTCTCATATGCTTTCTCACCATTTCCACTGTTTTTCCTGCCTCTCTCTCCTCTGATATATTTAAACCATCCCCCTGGGGAGAACAGAAGCCCGCCTCAATCTGGAACCAATTGTTTTGTTCGGTTCATGAATCCAGAACCAAACCCTGACAAAAGAACTCTTGTAAGGACTGCTGTGTTATTTGTTTTTGCCCGAGTTACAGATTGTGCTGTTATCAAAGTATTTATTGTGCCACTGTGCTGCAGTTGTTGATGCAGAGAAGGCCTGAAGCCTCGCAGCACATCAAAACTGTCACAAAAATGGAGCGGGGGCTAAATGGCAAGAAATGCTGTGGGCACAAATGAATGAAGCTCAAAATGTTACTGATAAGAAGCCCCTTTTAAAAGCTCTCTCCATGTTGTAGTGATTGTGCTGTGCCAGTTAAGGCTACTTGTTAATATTCTCACATTTCTATCACTTTGCTGAGTTCTCCTAGCAGCTGGATTTAGTTATAATCACATTTTCAAAGGGCAAACTAATTGGAAATAAGCTTGGTATTGCACAATATTGATAAGCAACTGATTAATAAGCTGAATTTAGAGCTGTTCATCTGTCAAACTAAATGAATAATAATAAATTAAGGCCTTCCTCTATGTCAATACTCATTAGAAGTCACTTGTGCAGCGGCACATGTGAGCTCAAGGAATTACAGAGGAGAGCAGACTGCAGGACGTCAAACCCTCTGGAGGTCATCTCTGACAGGACCTTTGGCTGTATACTCATGGGTAAGATAGGTGCGTGTGCGTACATGTGGAAGTGTGTGTATATTACAGGCTGAGCCACTCAGCTGGGAGCCCGTCAGCATATGCTGACAAACGAGTAAGGCTGCTGACAGTTAGCTTAGTGAGTGGAGCCACCTGACCCCAATAGGTCACCTAATGACCTTTACTTCAGATGTGTAGCTGCACACACAGGGTCCAGAATTACCAGCTGCCAAGTGCTGAATGTCAGATCAATCAGTAAGGGTCGGTCACAATTCTGACAACATTTTTTGATATAATAACATTTAAATGTCTTTAGATGTTGTCCCAGTTGGCCACACTCTGTTTTAGCATCAGCATGTGAAAAAAAAATCAGAAAATGGTATTGAATTTCAGGCTATAATACATTCCACTTATAATAATTTTAAACAGGCAACCACTGGTGTGTTTTGGTATCTTGTTGGCTCCTTGAACTCTCACGTGTCTCCCTGTGCAGTCACATGCTTAGACAGGCGGGCTCAGGTCTGGACAGAAGCGCAGGAGGATCTGGGACTGCTCTTAAACCCATTAAGGCCACCTGGGTGTGTAGCCATGCATGGCTCGAAAGACGGCCAGGAGGCGTATGAGCGTACACATATTTGTGCGTGCGCTGGCCAAGAGGTGGCCAGGAAGAGCAGGCTGTTCAGCAAGATTAGCAGGCTCTCACATGTTGCATAACAGATTCCCCCTCTCGTGAAAAACCTGCCTGCATGCTACCGCCCGCTAAGCAGGATGGCCTTTCACTAACGCCCTTTACACTCAAACACAGATACGTATGCAGGAACATACCCCACACTTCACAAATTCATTGTTACGCCTCACCCTGAGGATGCTTCTTCTGCTTTGCTTTGTGTCCTTTTTCATGGCTATTTGCTTGTTTCTCCATCAGTGATGTGTGAGAGGAAAGGCAGCCAGACTGGCCTCTTTACTCACGCAGGTTGTGTCAAAGCCTTAACAAATGTCATTATCCAGACCAGCCTGGAGGTGATTAGGTAGTGTGCTGCTTATGGCTCTGTGTTTAGCATGGGCCTGCTGCATCCATCCAGGCCAACTGCTGCGTGTGTGTTTGTGCATATGGGCCAGGGCTTGCTGGGGGCTGTGATCCGATGGGCCCTATGACACCAAATCAAACACAGAGGGAGCCGCAGCCTGACTATTTCTCTGTCATAGTGTGTTGTATGTGTGTGTGTGTTTGTGTGTTTGTGAGCAGGGGGGGTTAAGTAATAAACAAGGTCTCCATGGTGACAACAGATGCAGCTGCAGCAAAGAATGAAGTTGAGTGTCAGCAGTAAGGGCCCACTGTGTGCATGTTTGTGTGTGTGTGTGTGTGTGTGTGTGTGTGTGTGTGTGTGTGTGTGTGTGTGAGTGCGGGAAAAAAACACCAGCAGTAGGGGCCCAGTGAGAGCCATAAACACCAGCAGGCCGTGACTTCCACAAATAGACCTCTTAGAGAAAAAATGAAGAGGCTGAAGAAAGGGGGGGATTTTTACATTATTTCACACACAATATAAAAAGAAAGATGTTTAACACAAGAATGCGTGGAACGTAATGAGTTTACAGTTGAACAAGGCAAAAAAAGGATTACATTACAGAAGATGCATAAACAAGCAATCAGTTGCATATGGTAAATAAAGCTGTGGAAAAAAAATCTGTGCATTTCTTTGCACTGGATGCCTAAACTCTGGCATCCACGCTTGATATGTCAAGTTCCTCACAGAAGCACAACGTCTTCCCTCCCCCAAGCTAAAGCGCCAACAATCTATTCATCAGTCTTCATCATCTTTCATCATTATATGGTAATCCTCCCAGCTCACTCTGGGTCTGTCTTGACAGCCCCCTGCAGTGTATCTTGCTAGTCCTGTTGTGTGGTGAGTGTGCCATCTTGATTCACACATCCTGTCAGTGGTTCGTAATCCCTCCTTTATGGAGACAGAATAGCACACTCCTGTCTCTCTTCAACGCCTAACTTCAAGGCCAGATCTCCCCGCAGCAGCCGCATGTGTTCTCATTGTGAGAGCACCTCTGCTGGCCGTCCACATCTCACCCAATCCTGACCCCCCCTGCTCAGGCTATTTTCCAATATTATTTATGCAGGGACTCTCTTTAGTCTTCTCTAAGCTGGCTTTTTCAAGGCTTTTCACTGAAGGGCTGAAAACATACAAATCCCCCAAAAAACCCTCTGAAAAACCATATGGAGCACTATACCTTAATCAGAGCAGTCACTGTGTGTGTGTGTGTGTGTGTGTGTGTGTGTGTGTGTGTGTGTGTGTGTGTGTGTGTGTGTGTGTGTGCTCACTAATTTTAGAATAATCCCTGGTGATTATGGGAGTGGTTATTAGGATGAATATGGCAGTGGGGTTGGGTCGGGCCGAGCTGAGCTGAGCCCAGGCTGCTGCGAGAAACAGATGTCAGCTGACCCACATCTGCCGAGCATGCTGGGATGTTGGAGTGTCAGGTCACGGCTCTGATCACCTCAGGGACACTGTACATCTGGGCCCGGAAAGATCATTGGCTTTTTCTTTTGGTTCACAGTGTCTCTGTCATACCCCCCACACAAACACACATACACCCTTACTGCAAATACAAATATTTCTGGCAAAAAGAGTAAGTTTCAGACTCTGATGTTGAGATCAAAAGATTTTGACCAGCCCTCTTGGATTGTTACCCAGACTAGTAAAGTCTGGGGATGCTTGAATGTAAATGTGACTGGTACAACACTGCAGCTGAATGGAAATTGAGTGCAGCTCTAATATTGAACTGTTACATATGAAACTGGACTAATTGCTTTTATTATGTGTATACTGTGTAAATCTGTAAATTTTACAGTCTGTGTCAATCAGGCGCTTGCGACAATTCCCGACAGGCCACCTCAAACCATGAGGAGAATAGCTGTGACTCCTGCAAAATGCACTTCACTGAGGGCAACATGCTGTCTAACAAGATCTGAGATGTATAAATCTCAGTCCAGCACTCCACCTCATGTGCCATAGCAGGCTAAAGCCATGTTCCGACAGACAACAGCAATACATTAAAATAATGCAGCCCCCTCATTCATTTGCATGGGACCACTGTGCTGGCTCAGTGGGGGTGAAGACAGTGAAAAATCAAAGGGTCGAGTCAAAAGAAGAAAAAAAGAAAAGTTAAACTTGGCTCAACTTTTTCTGCCATGTAATGCAGTGTCAACCTCCAATACGCTGCATTAGACAGTCAAATACATACTTTGTACCTAGTGGTTGTCACGAGGAAAGTGAAAATGATTGCCATCGTGATAACCTTTCAGAGTTTTGTAATCTTGTCACAGAGCTGTTCTTGTTTGAACACTCACTAAGATACATCAGAAATGGATGTGTTTAGTGTTGGGCTGCAAAGATCAGAATTTTCTTGTCAGCTCTTTACACTTTTCATCTTTCTGTAAAGAACTTTGTAACCACTGTTTTGAGGAGTGCTATATAAATAAAGTTTGCTTGGTGGACTTGATGGATTACAATCCTATTGATATATTGTTAATTCCCTCTAGCTGCTACAACCTTTTGTCCAGATTTTAAAACTGGCACATTCCAACCTTTTAATGCACCCATAGATATCTGGATTTCCTTTTGTCTTCCATTTTATTACTTATGTGCTTAGAATTTTAGGGGAGTTTTTGATTCTAGACCTTAGACCTATAAAGCCCACTGAGACACTGCATTGATATTAGGCTATACAAATAAACTTGACGTCACTTAACTATTAAAGTGCTGCAGCATGTCCCATTCCAGAGAGAATATCTTTCAGGTAGTATTTCATGTCCATATAAAATTATTCAGATTTGAATGTATTTTGACATATTTTACTCTCTGTTTCAGCATTAATATTCTCTATGATCCAGTATTTGCTGATGATGCGAAAGATGTGTGTTTTGTAGTGCATTTTCATTGCATTACATCATTGTAAACATGGAAGAAATACTTTGTCTGTACTACATATAACAACAATGCATATAAAAGCGACTTCTGCAGTGGCTACCACTGACAAGAGAGAGGAGAGAAGCACAAATTTCCTCTTTGCCAAACCAAACATTGTGGCTTTAAGCTATAGTTGCATTTACTTGAAATGATGCGGTAGACCAACACTGAGAATGAGCGAGCACTAATTGAAAGCAGCTTGCTTGGAGTCCCAGTGAATACTGACTGTGGGATCAGTTTTCTATTGTGTTCTAATGTACTGGTTCCCTGGTCATTCCTCTGCGTTCCCAGGAGGCCCTTAAGTTTATGATCCTAGATAGCTGGATGATGATTCACACAGGCCTTTTTGGCCATCGAATGACAAGTTCACACAGCGTCATATTGCCTACTAAGGCGATGGACATCAAATATTTCAATTCCCAAGAGAGATGGTTTGATGGTGAAATCTAAATGAGTAGTGAATAGCTGCAATTTTCACTGCCTGTTAGAGAATGGTGTAAACTTTATGAAGTTACACAAACCTGTTGCGTGTAGTTTTTGTTAAATGGCAAAATTATATTTCTTAAATATATGAATAACTTGCAAATTAATTTCCACCTTCCATGCCTTATTTCTCTCTCTCCCTCTGCCTGTTGCTGTGACATTTCCACATTTCCAATTTTGCTGTCCTGCCTTCCCATCACTCCTCCTTCTCTCTCTCTTCAACAGGATTAAGGCCCATACTTGTCATCCCATAGGGCAGAGTGGTTTGACTGACAGCCGGGTTCAACATCTTGACATAGGTCCGTGGCCCCGTCATCATCGCTGATCGTCCCATGCTGGCCCAGAGTGACAAGCGCCTGCAGAGCCATTTACTCCTGGTGCAGCCGAAAAAAGCCCTCCTCGATCACTGGCTTTCACTGGGCATGCAGGCACACACCCTCCTTCCTTCTTTTCTCTGCTCTTCTTCCTTAATTTCTCTTCAAAAGTTATTTCCTTTCATTTTATCAGCCATGCCTGTTTAGTTTATTATTTGACAATCGAACTTTCTTCCTTAACCCTTCATTCAATTTTAAGATGTTTGCCTCTCCCCTCCTTCCTGCTCCTCATGTTGACCTCCTCTAATCTTCCTTTCTCTCTTCTGATATTAACTCTCTAGTATCTAGTGCAGGCTAATCTAAAGGAATCTGCCAGATCTTAATTAGGGTAATTACTGTGTTTGTTTTAACTTAACACTAATGACTCCACTTCAGCTACTATCTTTGAGGAGGCCATAACAGATGGGGTGCTTAGCTCTCTTTTGGGAAGGCTGACAGGAGTCAGGATTGAGCTGTATGATTTTTGAGTTTGATGTTTGTCAGCTTAATTTACCTTGCAAAACTGTTTAGCAGAAATTCCTCCCAAATCTTTTCCACAGATGAGGTGAAGCCTTCTAAAGTGACAGTAATGTGCAAGAAATGAAACAGAAATAGCCGTTTGCACTGGCAAAATGACTGGTTTGTGACCAAAATGAAGTGTCACATTTGTTTTGATTGATGCAGTGTGACCAGACCTGTTGGCCAAACACGTTAAGCTTCATCCACTGCCCTCTGATACATCAAATAACATTGCCTTAAACTGTCACAGTATGTTGCCCTTTTCATGTGTCTTGGCACTCAAATTTCTGATTTATTTTCTTTGTTTATGTTGCATTCTTGTTCATCATTCATTTAAAGAATTCAATTTGAGGACAGACCTAAGGAGTTTTTTATGCACTTACATGACAATATGAGATATGCTTGTAATAAACAAGGTATTACAGTGTGTTGTCTGACCACGTCAATAGGTGTGTCTTTAATGGCAACACTCAAAGGTATGTTGAAAATGTTGTGGTCATTGAGAAGGGTGAGTTGCAATAAATAACTCACAAAAAACTTGAAAGGCCCTGTCTAGAGCCAGTGTTTGGTTTGTCCATTCTGGGCTACTGTAGTAACATGACAGTGTAACGTGGTGAGCTCCATGGACCCACTCCCTCTGTAGATATAAAGGGCTCACTCTAAGGCAACAAAAACATAGTCATTCTTATTTTTGGGTGATTACACACTAATTACAAAATATGAATATTATATTCACTTTCTGTTAAGTTCATTCTGCTAGATGCCACCAAATACTGCGCACTGCAACTTTAAATGTGGATAACACTTTTCTGTCTTCCTTCTAAGTGCAGTGTCTTCATAGTACTACATTGGGCTGTACACATGAAAACTGACAGAAGCAATTGTGTGAAGAGTAGAAAAAAAGACCTTAAGAGAAGATTTCAAACACTGGCCTAACTGGCCAATAGCTGTGTGAAGTGGGCGTGTGATTATTGGATTGTTGGTGTTGGAAAGTTACAGAAAATGTTACATACGGCATCCCCTGTTCTGAAGTTGGAAAGTGTAGAGGGAAGATTTTAGCTGCTGTTGAGCTGCTGACTATATCTGACAAGCAGTTGAAGCACACTGACACCTTAAGTTGGACCAGTGATTTTAACCTCTTTTACTTGTGACCCATTACAACAAAGCAATGTTTTCTTACAAGTCTTCCCTGCTGTGCGGGTCCTTAACTCTAGCTTTGGAACCACTCTAGATAACTATGAGGTATGTAAGATAAGTATCCATCTATCCTTGGGAAACTCCAAAATGTCATTTAAAAAATACTTTAAATTAGTATGCTGTGCATATATTGTGTGAATAGTTTCATGTCTACTTTCTATCTTACATGGGGCTGCAACAAGGCAAATTGCTGTAAAGCCCCTCGGTCTGAAACAAAGATACTGTTCAGGTTGTTGTACACACGGTGACATGACAGTACGGTTATGACAAAGTTACATATTGTGTGTGTGTGTGTGAGTGCTGAAGGACAGGAGGGCATCAGATGAGTACAGACTGTTTCCACCTGCCAGGTGCCTGGTCTCTAATCCCCCCTCTCTGTCTGATTAAACACACACACACACACACACACACACACACACACACACACACACACACACGCACGCACGCACGCACGCACGCACGCACGCACGCACGCACGCACGCACACACACACACACACACACACACACACACACACACACACACACACACACACACACACTCAGGCACAACAAGGTCATCTCTCAGTCAACCATACAATAGCTCTGTGTACCCATCTGGCCTACATCCTAAATACTTCCTCTTTAGAAAGCAAATAAAAAAAGGAGAAGAGAGCTATCACTTTGTGCCTTAAAAACTGGTCAGAAGTAAGTTACCATCTCTCATTCATTTTATTTTACTGTATTACCCACTATGTAAGCAGTAACCACATGCAGGCTGTGAGTCATCTGGGACTGCTGCAAACATCTTGGTGACTGTGTGAGAAGGCACAGCACACTGTTGTTTTATATAACGTCTCCATACAGTATGCACTCACTCCTGAAACACTGAGCTCACCTCAGCGAGTAAGAGGCCTCACACAAGACTTTCTTTGTATAATACCAAAAACATATTTTAAGAGAATTTATGTGGGCCCTTCTGCTGCCAAAACCGCATGAAATCTCCTGCTGCTGCTTTTACAGTGATGAGACTTACTTTCTTTCTTCCTTTTTCTTTCTTTTTTTCTTTCTTTCTTTCTTTCTTTCTTTCTTTCTTTCTTTCTTTCTTTCTTTCTTTCTTTCTTTCTTTCTTTCTTTCTTTCTTTCTTTCTTTCTTTCTTTCTTTTTTCTTTCCTTTAGCTGTTACTTTGGCAACAGACAAGCTCCCCCTGCGTGAGTCATATCATTCTGACAGTATTTTATGCTGGGAGTACAGCTTTGATATCTGGAGGATAAGAGGGCTTTGTAGAGACAGTGACACCCATCCTCCTCCTTCTCCTCCTCCGTGTCGTCCCACTCCTCTGCTTTTCCTCCCCTGGGGAGGTTCGGCTTCTTCTGCCCCCTCTGACGGCTTTTATCTCTGATGAGATTCTGTTGTGTTGAGGTGAGGATGAGGTCAGATGACTTAAACGCTGTGTTTAGGAACATCATTTTAGATGAATAAAGATTAATGCAATAATATTTGTGTACACTTTAGCGAATGCCTGAACACTTTGTTTTTTGTCTTGCATTTGTTGTAAATCTTTATGGATTTGATCCTGTTAGTAAGATGCTGACAATACATGCTTTCATACTGTAATGTAATACAGTATTATGTATTATGATATGATGTGTGCTGTGCATTATTTACTGTATTTAGTATCACAGTAGAGAGCAGGATATATTCACCATAAATCCTGGATGCTGTGTGTGTGGTTTGATCTAGATTATGATAGTGGAGGAATTCCATGTGGTGCCATGCTGTCTGCATCGTCTCGTCTCCTCACCTGTTGAGGCTGTGATTAGATACTGTCAACCCTCAGGCCATAGCTATCGCATACAGGTAGAGCTCAGTCAGGGTATAGCTTTCCCTTATGTTGTGGGATGGGATACAACTGGTGAACTCCAGAAACTGCAGACAGTGCTGAAAGTTTGTGTCACACTAATGAGCAATCTGTCAACAAGTGTGCGCTACAGGGAACATGGGGAAAAAAGGAAACATTTGAAAAAAATGTAGATTATATGGCGGAAATCCTTGTAGGCTATGTAAACCCCCCCACACCCCCCCACCCCCCACCCCACCCCATACTACAAACACACCCACACACACACACAAACCAACCACCATGACAGAGCAAGAATAATCCGCCTGTATTTCTATTTTGAAGGATATATGGTAATCTTCCTCCAAATTCTTTTAAAAAAAAGTGTTTGATTGAAAGGAATACTTCAAAAATTTGGGGAATACACATAATTACTTTCTTTCTGAGAACTAGGTGAGACGATTGATACTGTTCTCGTGTCTATGTGTTTGATATTTGAGATTGGGCCAAGAGGTGATTAGACTAGCTGAGCATAAAGATTGGATTACTCTTATCCCCTCTATTGTTAAGTGTTTTATGATGTTTGTCTGGTGTCAAAAAAGAAATGTTCAATATTTCAGAAATATTCCTTTAATGTTAGCAGTCCACCTGTCTTCTATTTCTTTGTTTTGGCTCCATTAACTGGCCCTTTCTCATTTGTCCTTTCCTCAGTTGTTTTAATTTTTGTGCCTGTTTTAATCTAATGTGTAAACCTCTGATTGTATCTAAACACTGAATTGACAAAATTATCTTAACTCAAGATCCTAAAACTAGTTTTATTACCCTCAAAGCTTCCATTTTCCTCATGGACTATCAACCTTTTAACTCAAGTGCACTTTGAATTAAGATTATTCCCGAGATCGAGAACCTTAACACTCAAATAAATTACTTTAATTTTGCCCAGTAAAATGTTACTCCCCAGATCCAGAAGGCCTACTGGGTTGCAACCTGCATTTTTAAAACATCTACATTAATAGTTACGCATTTTCACAAATTCATATTTCATAAAGTTACTGTAATGAGATTGGGGTTGTTTGGCCAAATGGCTTTCTGTAGTGATGCTTGCACCAGCAGGAAGATTGATTGACATAAATCATTACCAATTCATTTGATTTATTATTAATTTGGAATATTTTGATCTTTAAAACATGGACTAATGGTACTGACTTCACCACATAATTGTTTTGCCTGTGTTATCACATGATCTAGGGTTATGTGGAAAAAAAAAATCACAAATACTAGCTGTACTTATGCACCTTACAATATATGTAGTTGGAAGCAAAATATCTATCAGCTGTTATCAAACTTCCTGTTGCCAGGAAACGTGAGATGCGTCATGTTTACGTATTACGTAATGGATTTACCGCTAGGTGTTTTAAGACACTGCTGAAATATAATCTCGTGTTAATGGTTTTCTGTATCTTTTACGTGGTTAAACGATTTTCTTCACTGAAACTCCACCGTAACCATCGCGTAAATCTCAACCTGACGTCATATCAACCTCTTTGAACCAGTTATCAGTGGGACTAGCAAGGTACGCTACACACTTGTAGATATTTAGCTAACTTAATTAACACTGTTAACGTTATGTGAATTCTCCACAGCCTTTACAGTTTGCTGTTTGTGGGTCTCCTAAATTTGTTGTTGGGGAAATAGCCTGCCAACAGTAGCTAATAGCAGCTAACAGCCAAAATATTTACTGATATAGCCCATGAATTCTGCCACTTGACCATGGAACAGTATTTATTTATTTTTTTACATTGAATAATACTGCTACACTGGTACTTTATACGCATTGGTTGGGAGACAGGTTTTGGTTTTAATCATCAAGTTATTTATATATTAATGTTAAGATGTAGGCCTATGCCTTCCCCCAATACAATGGAATTAAATTGGGCCTCTACAGCAGTAAACAACTAAATAAAACAAATAAAATCAGCAACAGTGCTCCCATGACTCTGTAAGAACACACTATCAATAGTTTTGATTCCAGACTATTCATCTCCACTGTTTGGGGTGGGGGCAGAAATCTCTGAAATGTCTCAAAATATGGCCACATAAATCAAATGGCTTGTTGGGTAAAAGATAAGATATATTGTTTTGTAATGTGGGTGAGCTGACTCCTTTTAAATATAACTGCTTTTACCCTGAAGGCACCACAAAGGAGCTATATATCATTGACCCTGCAATCTCTTACACATGATGCTTCCTGGTGGTTCACTGAAGGGGCCCATCTTGCACGCAGGGAGACTGACAAAGTAGTCTTGACCCTGGGCAGAGGCCCGTTTTGGCGCTGCGCTGCCTCTCTGGAGGTTGGCTGTGCTCTGTCTGGGCAGCGCTGCTCTCTAATCACCCTGACACTGCACTTACAGGGCTGACAGCTATGGCGCCACAGAGAGGGAGAGAGAGATTGTACACGTGACAAGGCCCACCTTGGCTCTCCACTTGTTCCCTCTCAAGATAATCACTTTCTATTGATTTTCTTGGAGCACACAGATCCCTGTTACCTTTCAGCCTCTCTGATAACTGCTTGTCAAAATGTCTAGGGCCACAGCATTCAGAGCTGCTACCTATTACCTTTCCTCATCCATTTAATAATGTATAATGTATGCTAATAAACGAAGAAGTCCTGCATGGCTTTATTTTTGCACCATGATCAATAATGAAACTTATTTGTAAGCTATCCCTTTTGAAAATATTCAAGGCTATTATTGAAGTTAGGGGGTGGGAGTCTGTGTGCGCAGTGAAACATAAACCCAAACTCAGTGTGTTAGTACTTGTGTGCAGTCGGTGCTTCATTCCTTTACAGCTCGTATCAGTGAGCTGAGGCGTCACAACCGGCGCCCTCTGCTACTTACCTAATTAGCTCTAGGAGCCCCTGCATTATTAACAGACCCCCTAAATCATTCAGAGGGGCCCTAATGTGTGTGTGTGTGTGTGTGTGTGTGCACGGTTGTGTCTGTGTATGCAGGGGGAACACACAGAGGGGGTACAGAGGATCACTGCGATAATGTCCCTCCCTATTCATGACATGTCAGACGTAATTATTCACCCTGGGAAGACACGGGTCCAGAACACTGGTAATGGCACTCTTCTTATCCCCTCCTCCTTCTCCTCCTCCTCTTCCCTCTCTTCTCCCACCCCCCTCTTCCACTGCTTTTATGACTGACAAGGTGCTAGATGGCTCAGACACACTGTATAGATAGACAAATAGTGGAGGATGGCTGGTATTGTTTGACAAGAATGTTCATGTTACAAAGGTCATGTGTTAATGTGGGGAGATCAGAAGGAATAGATGGATTATGTTTATTTTATAGTGTACATGGATCTCATTAACATCTGCAGCTATGTCATTTGTAGGCCTCATTTGCTTATATTACATGTAATGTACTAATCATTTTAGAGGAATGTTATGGTGATAATAGTGTAAGTGTCATTTAGCTACTGAAACCACCACATTACTCACAATTGTGGCTGTTGGGGGAAACAGAAAGCTTAATGATAAAACCTAATTTTGGAAGCATAACGCAGCTGAATCATGGGCAGCAAAAATTCTGTTGTTTCCTCTGGGTTTAGCAGCTGGAAGTGGTTTGGTCGTTTTGTCAGCAGAGTCAGCAAGACACAAATGAAAAGCCAATATACATCACTTCCTCCCTCTCAGTGAATAGCTGCCGTGTAGGGGGGTGATATTGTTCTGTATGAGATAATATTTGGCTGGGCTGGTGACCAGGAGCTCTTGCCCTGGTAATTCCACATGTGTTTACTGGAATGTGACTGTTTCCTGAAGCTCTGCAGTAGCTCTGGTATGTGGGTTGAATTCCAAAACATTGCTCCCTTCTTTTGTGGTCTTGTTCACTCTCCACATACCGCAGAGTTGTAGAGTATAATCAGACCTGCCAACACTCCCGTTTTTCCTGATTTTCTCTCGTATTCCAAGACCATCTCCATCCAGCGCCCTCCTGTTTACTTGTTTTGACTGTAATTTGAATGGCCCTCAAACTTGATCATGAATAATCATCATACACGGATACATAAGTTTTGTATGTTTGTCTGACGTCACCTAAGTTGCCAGATCGTCTATGAAACACAATCCGTACACACAGTCCACACACTACAAATGATTTCAACCCATCTGTCACCGCAACCTGGCAACCCACAACCTGATTCAAGGGGCGTGTGTGCAGCTGCTCTCTGTGCAGGCAGGCGGGCCAGCTAACTTATTTGTTGTCAAAATGTCAGGGCAGGACAGTGTTCAATAAGTCTGTCTAGTACATGATACCTGGAGGAGGAAGAAAGCTGATGCTTATACTCATATTGGGGAGTAAAAAAATGCTGTTATTGATATATCTGCCAATAACCTTACATATGAGTTTAACAGCTAAAGCATTTTTTTTTTAATTAAAGGGATTAAAGAGGGCTATGAGAAAGTTGGTGTTGCTGTTTGACAGTTTCATACTTGCAGCCTTTACCATTGATTATAGAGCATATAACAGGACATGTGTGATTAGGACACAGCAACATTAGCGCTGAGTGTATAAGTGCATATTGTGTAAACAAAATATACATATTAGCTGTGTCCCAATTCAGGGCTGCATCCTTCGAACGATGCATTTGAAGGCCAATTACGTCATAACGCCGCGCAAAGGCTGTCCCAATACGAAGGCTCCTTCAAATGCACCCTACAAATGCGGCCTTCTTTTCCCTCTTTTTGGAGGATACACCGCTACTATCCTTCGCGACCTCCCATATCCCAAGATTCTTTGCGGCGCCGCTTCTCCTCTTCCTCCAGAACAAGGAAGATTAAAAGTAAAATATATATATAAAAATATTCACCCTCACTTTTTTTTTCTTCTTTCCTTTTGTTCTTTCTCTCTTACTGTCACGGGCTTGGGCGGCAGAAATCGTGACGTAAGGGTAAGGGTGGGAAAATCTGGTGATGCAACAAGGAAATCCTCCCTCCATCCCTCTGAAGGAGGACTCTTGTGTGAAGGCCGCGTCCTTCGAAGGATGTAGCCCCTGAATTCGGACACAGCTACTGTGTTAAATGACTATGAGATGGTAATGGTTCAGTTAAACGGTATTGAATCCATTTTGGCAGTTAATGTTAGTGTATGTGTGTGGAAGGGCCACCGGCTTTTGGAAAAGAGTCATTTTAGAGTGCAAGCAGCAGTCAGGGGGGACTGTTCTTCAGAAATGTGTCAGCACACCACAGTCTCGATTTTTAAGATGGCTGTGAAGCTAAGTAGATTACAGGCTTTTTACTGCAGTAGCAGGATGGGAAAAATTATGGTGAGAACTGTAATGGGAAAAAGAATTAGACAAGATAAAAGTCTCAAGATGGTGGGAGAGTGCAAGTAAGGGTGAGCCAGAGAGAAACACTCCTTTACATCGTTAATCTGGTCTGCCCCTCCCCCCTCTGTTTCAATTATGAAAATTACTTTTTAGTTCAATTAACAATAATTCACGCTTAACTGAATAAAGTTTATTACACAATCAAGGCGACAACAGAGCAAGTGAGAGGGACACACACACGCACACATTTACACACACACACACACACACACACACACACACACACACACACACACACACACACACACACACACACACACACACACACACACACACACACACACACACACACAGGAGCTCCTTGTTGTGGCGGGTGTTAGCAGGCTTTGGTGAACTGTGGCAGAGGGAGACTGGATGCTGGCGAGGGCCTGATGCTGGAGGTCGGGGGCGGACATTGTTGTTAAGGGATCTTACTTAGAGAGAAATGTGTCATCACATCCTTAGATGGAGGGGCCTCTCTATCCCTTATCCTTGGCCTCAGGCAGCAGCTTGCATCATAGCGATTAGCTCCTAAACACAGACAATAACACTAGCAGCCACATCGTCATAATCGCCATTATCCCCCACCACCACCATCACCAGAAAACATGGCAGGGACTCATTTCTGGAAGCTTCCACCCTCTTTTATGCAACTACAGATGAGCTGTCTGCCCATAAACATTTGGGAAAACAAAATAGCGCGGCATATAAATTGTCCTCTTTTACATTTTCATACCAACAATAAGGTGTTCTTTGCTTCAGCAGTGGTTCCTTTGTTCCAACCCTCCTCCTCTCCCCCCCCCCCCCCCCCCCCCCCGAAATGATTTACACTGCTACAATTATTGGGTAATCTCCACTGTCATTACTCTTAACATCTGCTCTGTCACAATGCTAAGGGCTTTTGGCTGTGCTGGGCGACAGTTACTCTATGTGCTTACAGTCCTGTGATGCAGACAGACCCCCCCTACACACACACTGCCTTATTTCTTTATGTGCTATCTGCATTAGGGAGATGAAATTGCTTTTATATGAGTGGGAGCAGTATGGTGGAATGATTTGCTCGTGTGTGAGTGAGAGAAAAGAAGAGGATCTGCATCTGATTGGACGAGGCCACGCTGAGTTTTAGAGTTCACTTAAATTTCAAGAGGTCACAGATCAGCTGATCATCTTGAAAGTCAAAAACGGGTCAGCGGAAGGGAACGCTTTCAGTATTGAAATCTTAAAGCTACTGATATTATTCTTTCCATTAGAAACTGACAACCCTACCACCCACCATTTTGATTTTCTCTTATGCATACGCAAGCCGTTTCTTTCATGTGTTTCTGTCTGCCTCTCTGAATGAATAATAAGCAACCACCCAGCAGACAGGCAGTTAAGCAGGCTAACCTTTAGCGAGCAGCGAGAGGAACATTCAGAGATTTCCATCAGATTACCCTCTCCAGTTTCCATTGTGTGTGTTGGCCCCCTCCATGGTATTTCTCCCCCCCTCATGCAGCAAATTGGAACCATTTGGTATTCAGATAACGGCAAACAGCTCAGATCTGCTGGAACAATAAGCAGTTTCCAACCAATCGCCCACCTGGTCTGAGCTGTGCTAAGACAGTCTTGATAGTCGTCAGTTCTTTCTTTTTCTTTTCTTTTTCCAACAGCTAGCGTTTCTAAAGCCTCCCTTCTGATTCTAGTTGTACGTCCCTCTCTCCTCACTGCTGATTGACCTTCAGATTCTTCACAAATTAGATCTCACTCAGGAGTGCCATACAAGATAAATTCAGTCTAGTGGATGTCACAAACTGGCGACTGTTACGACTTTACTTACTGACTGGGGTGGCTCTGTATGCACCGTAGCAGTTGTCTGTGAGCGTGTATACTTTATGCTTCACCCCAACAAGAGGATCGTAATGACATGGGTCCAATACTGTGTGATTGAGATGGATGACCTGTTTTATTATCTGTGTTTTGTATGTATGTGTATGTGTGCATATACTCCCCGAGTGCTGAGGGAACACATTGTGACCCTAGTTGTGTTTGGCCACCAGAGGCCATGCTGGCAAGGCTGAAATGATGATTAAGGACAGGGGGCCTGGATGGGAAAATGTGGATTAATGAAGCTGAGATAGAATTAATAGCCATGACATCCCACAACAGCGGAGATGCTAAATGAGAATATGTCGTGGGTCCACCGGAGTCTCAACGCTTGTTTCGCTTTCAAGGTGATGGAAGGAGTAAAGAAGGAAAAGTTGCAACTCTCGACCGACTTACCTAACTTGTCAACATTTCTCACAGGAGGAGAAGAATACAGTGTTGTTTGTCCCAGCTGTAGTTATATTCATACAGTATTGGATGTTTTTGCAGCACATTACTTTACTTCCAGTGTTCATTACCTCTGCAGGAGGCAGTGTGCCCTTAATGTAGAGATTCAGAAAATATGGGTGCTGAGGTTGGGCCTGAGGAATCTAACCATAATCTGTACTTTACTTTAAAGGTAACGGTATCATTACTTCCTCAGTGCATTTTCTATTAAAATAGGATGATGGGACAGGACATTAGACAGTGAGTTGTCAGTGGAAATTATTGCTCCGTTAATAAGATTTGAAGATTTATAGTAGACTTTGATGTCTGCCATGTGGGTGTTGATTGAAGGCTGAGATTGATAGTTCAATTTAAAGAATAAACACATTTTCTGCAAGACATGCAGTCCTACTGTGTTTGTGGTGAAGGAGTTATACTAGCAATACCAGTTATACTAGCACAGTGTAGCTAAAGCGCTCCCAGTCACACCCTTTGCTCCTTTTTTAGAAGGTCCAGGGCTCCAAATGCAAAAGATGACGCCAAAAATAAGCTGCAACTCTGGGCTTCCAACTGGCGCCAATGTAAACCAAAGGGTGTCATCATACATTGACCATCTTTATAGACAGTGTATGTTATGGAAAGAGAGACAGTCGATTTAATAAGATGGCCAAAAAGGTGGAATTGTTGATCAAATTGTGATGACTTTTATGGCTGGACTTGGCTGTGGCTGTGGTTACATACAGTAGTGCAGGTGTCATACAGTAGTTGCTGTGCATGGATCTTTTTAAAATGTTGCCATTAAATGTTAATTCATGGCAACATGAATATCAATGTCAGTTAATGTAACCTGAGGCTTTGCAGGTATGTTGACTTAAGTTAAGTCCAATGTTGTATGATGTTTTCAGATGTATTTGCAAGGTAACTTGTTATATTTGGACCGATACAGTAAACTTTTAGAATGCATTTATTCCTTTAGTTTATTCTGTATAGCCCCTATTATTTAACTATCTATCTTTATTCCAGTGTTGTCATTAACAGGCCGACTTTGCTGCAGGAATGAATATTGTTCTGCATTCAGCAGGCACATCATTCTTTAGGTCAAGTCTGAGAGAATAACTAATGTCCCATCTCTTGAGCTGCTCACTCAGCAGTGAAGCAGTCATCTGCTTGACTCTGCATTGGCTGTGATGGGACAGCATTACCGTGGTAATACGTTAACTGCAGCAGTTCTACGACTGCACATGAATGTAACATTATTGCAGACTTTTCGAAAAGAAAAGCACTTTCACAGCACTTCCAGCACTTCCATATGTTTCAATAAATACAGTGAATTAGGGAAAAACTCAAAAGAGAAATATTGTTACTTTTTAGCTGCTTACACATTTGTCTCTCAGGTGCACAGATGTTTTTAGCAGCAGCTGCAAAGAGTACAGATCCAACCCCCTGAAGTTTTAGTTTGGCTGTTTGAGGATAACAGTTGCTGGACCAACATGTCTTCTCTTTGATTTCACCACCTGGTTCGTTGTTCAGTTGGTGGTCTTTCACTTCTACCTCCTGCAGGCTACAAACATCCCTGCTTGTGTGCACGCTCGCACACACACACCCACACAAACACACACACACACACTCACACACACAGTCATGTTTCCATCACTACAGAGGACATTACTTTGACTTACATTCATTTCCTGGAGACATATCTTAACATAACCATAATCACCATATACCTTACCCAGTGTTTCCCACAGAATTTTGAGAGACTATGGTGGTCGGCAGAGGTGGGAAGTAAGAAGTATTTGTACTTTGTTACTAATAACAAAGTATTTGTACTTTGTTACTGTACTTAAGTAGATTTTCAAGGTATCTGTAGACTAAGACTTTTTACTTTTACTCCTTACATTTGAACACAAATATCTGTACTTTCTACTCCTTACATTGTCAAAACATACGCTCTGTGCCGCCCCAGGTAAGATGCTGCTTAGACGCTTCATTTTTTCTTTTTACTTTCATACTAAAGTACATTTCAGAGCCTGTCATTTCTTACTTTTCTTAAATCAGTATTTTCTACTTTTACCAGTCTTTTTTTACACAAGTATCTATACTATTTTCCTTAAGTAGAAAGATTTATTTATTTTTCTTAGGAAGAAAATTGTCTACATTTTTAAGTCAAATGCATCATTCTGATGCACTTTGTGAGCAACATTAAGAGGTTATATCTAAAAAAAAAAAAGAAGTGTGCTTTTGTATTGTAACTACTGGTTCAACTATTGCATAGAATGGTGATGACACACCCACAAAGCATAGGAAAGCAATGTTACCAGTTCATAAATGTTCCAAACAACATGTCCATATTGCAGAAGTGATTATCTAAGTTCAACTAGTTAAATACTTTTTTCTACATTGTGTTTCTTCTAATAACTAAACTAACTGTCTGCTTATCAATAAAAGACCCGACTTCCAGATGACTTAGAAGTGGATCAGGGTTCATTTATTATACAGATGGAAATAAAGAAGATCTCTCATTAAGCCTTTGCTTTTTTAACCTGAACCAACTCTGTACCCCCATTCAGTGTCTGGACCTTTTATACAGAACAGCGAGGCAGAATAAAGTAGTAGTATTCCCGCATTGAACAGACTCTGAGAGAAGAGGAGAGCAACGCAACGAGAAGTGACAGCAAACAGCAGCAGAGGCTAAAGTTAGCTGCTCCTCTCCTCTGTCTCAGAGGGGGTGGAGCTGAGTCCTCCGTGCAGTAGAGTCAGAGACGGTGGAAAGTTGTCACAACTTCACTCAGTAATTTAACAATATAATCTGCACAAAAGAAGATAACGTCTCGTCCTATATCGTCCTATATATACGTACATATATCAAACTCGGTATACTGCTCAGCCCTAAAACAACGTAACGTTTTGTAGAGTGTACAGACATGATCAGCTCAATATGAAACACTCCCGTACCCTTAACATTTAACATAACCCTAAATGTATATTAACTTGCTTTTTGTCCCCATAAGGGAGGTAAGTCCCCACAACATGAGAAATACCTGATCAAACAAACACACACACACACACACACACACACACACACACACACACACACACACACACACACACACACACACACACACACACACACACACACACACACACACACACACACAGGATAACTTATTAGCTTGTCAAGTCAGGAACTGGAAAATGGTTTAGCTCCAGGTGGTGATCATTCATTAATGTCTGATCAGTTCTGCAGGTAAATGTTTACCTTAGACTGGTTAGACATTACTGGAGCCTGAGGGCTAAGGCTCATTAAGACCTCACTGAAGTTTTTTGTAACAGTTTGTAACTATTTGCAACAGTGTTGACACATGACTCAGCTGATTTGTTTCTTGGAGAACTGGAAAAAGTGCAACAAAGCCAAACCACAGTTAAGGTGTTAAAGGTAAAAGCAAAGCAGGGTCATTTGGACATGTAGTTGTTATGTTGTCAAAAAACAATCCAGAAAATGTATAAAAGTTTTGGAAACTACAAGCCTAGATTTTTTTTGTTATAGTAACGGGAAACATGATAGCACACCGCATAGTTTGGTGGAATAGAGAGATTTAGAGAAAACACAAAAGAGGAAAGTGGGTGGGAGTTCATGAAGTTCACTCAAGAGCATCTCGCTTTCTGTGAAAACATGAGAATGTGTTTTTTTATTATGTAAAGTCAGAGGGGGAGACCACTGAGAGTGAGAGGGAAAGTCAAAGAAGGTTTGAAAGAATTATAGTTGCAGTGCATCACAGTCCACTAAGTCACTGTGCTTTTCTCTGACACAGATGATCCTGTCACACCTGGACCGATCAGTTCCTCAGCCAACAAAGCTACAAGACATCAATCAACTGAAGGTACAGTAAATATGTACAGTGCCAGTCAAAAGTTTGGACACACTTTCCCATTCACTTGAATTAGAAAGTGAATGAACTCCTTATGACCCTGTCTCTGTATGTAGGTGTCACCGGCCGCTTTTTGAATCAAAGGCTTTCATCACAAATGTAGGCCAGTTAGGTGTCATTTTGTTCTATCGCCTCTCTTAATCCCTATAATGACATTTCCTCACTTTTCAAGTGGGCTTGAACTTTTCAAGTTAAAAAAACGATCTCTGATGACACCACCTTACTGCTCCCTTCTCAAGTGTGTAGTGCTGTGACTGAGGTTAATACTGACCCTGGGCAGGGGGAGGAAGAAAAACTCTGGGAATGAGTGTAATAAGAGAGACTGAAAGGGAAACTGAGATAGTGAGCATTGACAGGATTGAGCTCTCAGGTGGGGTGTCACCCTCAGGGGAGGCAACAGTTACTGACAAAGCTGTGTGTGTGTGTGTGTGTCACATGAGAAGGTCTTGGCAGGTGAATTTCCTCAGGTTCCCTCTTCATGAATGAGGATTATATGGTTATTGCTCATTAGAGACCAGTGCAGATTTCAGGGATTTTTGTGGATTGTAGTAAAGACAATTTGACATATGTTAGCACCAACGTGGTTCAAGCAATGATTATTGTCACAGAAATTGTGAGTAAATCAAATGGAAAAAGTACAGGTATAGAAAATAAGTAAACATGAAGAAGTAGCTTATCCCTTCTTTACTTAGAAATCATATTTCCACCAAAACAATAAAAGTAGTTTTCACTCGATAATTAAATATGACATTTGCCCCTTTGACCAGCTGCTTTTTTGTTTTGTTTTTTTACAGTAGCTTTGGTCATGCGGCAAGTGTTGTTGACTTTGTCGCTACCTTCCCATTGTGAAAGGGTGACCTTCCTCTTTCTCCCACTCTCTGTTCTGCTCAGCTCCGTACATCTGTGTCTGTTTACCAGCCTGCCTGTGTCTCCCTCAATCTGAACTGATGAGTGCAACTCACAGCTGCTCCTCTCTTGTTTCCCGCTGGTCGGGTTGTGTGTGTGGGACTTTGTGTGTGTGTGGTGTCATTGTGCTCAGTGGTGACAGCGCCAGTGCTCCCAAATCAAAGATGACTGGCTTTCCATCACGGCACACCTCACTTTAATTGCAAAACAAGTAAGATTTAGATCAAGGAGTAAGCGTTGCTTTACATTCTGCATTGATTCTACCTGTTTTGCTGTGTATACCTGTATGGACAAGCATGTACAAAGATGTACATACACAACAAACATCCACCTGTGTCACTTGAACCTTTTGACCTGCATTTCACTCTTGTATCTCCATAATGAATTATCTCTTTTTTGTCATTTCCTGCTGTCTCTTTTAACAGAATGACACACATCTTGTGGTTGTTTGATCATTTGTCGGAGTGACAATAGTCTGGGCCTGTCCTATGATAAAGATGACAAAAGAAAATAGCCTTTTAGGGTATGTGTATGTGTTGGAATTTATATGAAGATGCATTTGAGAGAGTTGATGCTCACTAGCGGTGGATGATATAAACAGGAAGTGTTTGGTTTCAGGGAGAGCAGGGAGAGCTGAAGGCAAAGGAGGTGAAGAAGTTAATACGGCTTCAGGCGAGTACGTGATACCAGTGAGAGCATGACATCATCAGGACAGGTGCTGTTTGCTGTTGTTGTCATTGTTTGGGCAAGGGGCCTTGAGGATGTTTGACTATCAGCCCAAACTGGTCAGACCCGTTATAGACCCTAAGGACCACTTCTCACCTCAGATAGTGAGTGAAAGTGGGAAGATGGTACATTTGAGTTTAAAACATAATGAATGAAATTATTCAGAGTGAGTCACACAGTAGCTACACAGCATGAATTCTCACTGTTGTTTTTGCTCTTTTTTTCCCTGTTGATTTGGGGACCTTTCTGCATTTAGGTGATTTTTTATGTATTACTAAACGTGCCAAATAGGTGTTTAGTTATATCACATTTAACTAAAAAAGTGTTCAGTTACCAATATTTTGGAGATTTTTCACTATAATCTGCACTTTTTTAGTATTTCAAACAAATACTATAATCATAGACTACATTTTGGTGTGTCATTAGAGTTGAAACAATTAGTTGATTAGTTTATTTATTGATCAGTCAAAAATGAATTGACTATTTTGATAACTGATTAATCATTAGTCACTTTTCATGCAATAATGGCAAACATTAACTTCTCAACAATGACAATTCACTGCTTGCGTTATTTTGGGCTTTAGACTGTTGGAGAAAAAGAGTAATTTATGATGAAAACAACTTGTAGACCGATTTTAATTGAGAAAATAATCTGCAGAATAATTCATAATGAAAATAATTGTTGGTAGCAGCCTTAGTTATAATTTTTGATTGTTCAGCAGCAACATTCATATCATATGCCTGCATTTGGTGTCATAATTTATCAAAGACAATGATTAGATTTATAGATTTTAATATGAATATCATGAGTCTCAAGACTCAAAACTTTGCCCCATTGCAACCAGATTATTAAGTGGCAGAAGTAGCACTCTGTACAAAGAGTTGTTTTTTCCTCTTCAACCGCAGAGTTAAAGCTTGTGTGTAAACTCCACAGTTGCTAATGTATGTACACATACATTTGAATTCCTACAGTGCATACATTCAAACAGTCGTCAGGAGACGGCTGGCTTATGTGGAAGTTTTCTAAGCCTCCTATAAATATTTCTGTGCGAACACTTTCTCCTTCAGGTAGAATTCGTCTCTGTGTCGTGTTGCCTGTTGGTGCTTGTGAAATGTTTCTTTGGTAATTCATTTGCAATTAGGAAATGTAAATCAGACATGTGCTGCTGGCATCTATCAGAGTCTGTATTTGTTTTACCTAAGGCATCTCAGATCTTCCCTTTTTAATCACACGCACATGCACATTCACATTCACACATTTGAACACTCTCACACACACTCCTGCACATTAAGGTCACCTCTGAGAATCACTTAGAACAGTGGTTCTTAAACTTTTTTAATGACCTCTAAACTGACACAACCACGGACCCCATCATTGTTACTTGTGGATGGGATTATAATGCAAATAAAATGATTCCCCCTGGTCCTTTTTGCTGGTTACCCTTTGGAAACCCCTCAGGGACCCCACCTGGACCACACTTTGACACCTACTGACTTAGAGTCAATCTGCATGAGTCTCAGGACTTTGGAAGTACTGTACAAAATGAGAACCAAACTTTTTTAATCAGAAGAAGAAATACAGAGTCTGCCTTGTTTCTGACTGACATATGTTCACTGTGTGTGAGAGAAGAACTGGGATCAACACTCTCTGCACATAAGGAGAGGTACAGCTGCTAGATAGCATTGCTTAGTTTGTGTGTGTGAAGTCAGGGAACGCATGTGTGTGTGTGTGTATGGGGGCTGGGGGGGAGGGAGGGTGGTGGCACAGGAATGCACACTTTCATCAGTGTGGTGTTGGTGTGTGTTTGTGTGCAAGAGGAGGCGAGTGACTTCACACAGGCGTAGTAGTAATGAAGCGTGCCAGTGTGGAGAGAGTGGAAGTTGAGTGTCAAACTGGTGAAGAGGAAGGAGGAATCTGCAACATTTGGTTTCCAGTATGTCACTTTTCCACCGCATTTTAATCACCTTTATTAATGCCAAATACTGAGCACGAGAAATAAATCCTTGTTTATAAAGACTGACCAACATGACAAATGTGCAATTTTAATATTTGGATTACGGACAAGCAACTTTTAAAAGACAGTTTTTAATATTCAGATGCCCTCCCACACACGAAAGCACACTCTAGCCACATTTACACACACACACACACACACACACACACACACACACACACACACACACACACACACACACACACACACACACACACACACACACACACACACACACACACACACACACACACACTGCGCTGCCATCCTTGTTAAGACATAACTTCCATTAATTGTGAACAGCCTAACCCAAATCCTAACACTAACCAATTCATGCCTTACCTTAACTTTAACATAACCTAAGATATTTTTCCTCAACACGATGAGGCTTTGGTCCCAATGAGGACTACTGGTCCTGAGGTTGATGTTTATACCGGAAAAAGCTCCATTGAGGTATCAAAACTGCACACGCACACACAAACACATACATATACACACATACACACACAGTTTTATGCCACTGGCAATTGCCTTATTCCCACCAGCTGTCTGAATGCATAAAACCCAGGCTTGTTGTTAAGTCTGGGGCTTTAAACCACTGCCAAAAAGAAAGCTGGGCAGGAATAACGGCATTAATTCTGTGATTTGAGCCACCACTCAGACTCAGCATTTAAAAGTGCTTAAAACTAGCAGCTGGTGTCAACAAGGTAATAAAAGCAGGCAACAAGGGATCACTCTGCCCGACGCGTGTTGGGCAGCAGGACGTCCATGTTAGTTTAAACGGTAGTGATGCGGGCAGAGAGGAAGCCGTGGCACGGGCCACAGCCTGCCACACTGCCAGAGAAAGAGAGGGCAGTTAGGGTAATGTGAGGTAGTAATTTGTAGTTTATCAGCTTGTGTCACAGAAATCTAACATACAATAGATTGATGCTGGCACGTCACATCCTCTGTGTTTAGTTTCCTGTGTTGCGTTTCCAGCTCAAGCTGTTCCTGAAATGGTGTGAGAGAGCTCTGCCAGTGACATCACTCTCACTGCAAAGTATCCCTCCCTCCCTCCCTCTCAGGTGAAAGGTATCATTTGCCACAGCTCCTGCCAAGTCAGGAGTTGGAAAACTTTAATTTCCCTGGCTCCGGAGACGGCGCCAGAGGTTTGATGTCCATTACCCAAGCCCTGAAACAAGAGTTGACGTGGACTTGGAGTGAGCAAAGCACTCTGTGGCAACATTAGCTAACCCCAGAACCTCTGTATCATCTTTCTTGCTGTCTCTCTGACTCTTCATTTCTCCTCCCCTCCCTCTTTACTCTCACTTTCCCTCCGTCTTTGTCTTTCACCTCTGAGGGCATCCTCATCAGCAAGGTTGAGATTCTTGTTAAAAAGTCAAGGCATGGCTGGATCCGGGCCACAAAGTGCATTATGATCCACCTCCTCTCCACTACCCATTAACTTGTCCTTCATGATGTGGCAGCGGCTTGTAAACGCCTCAGCACTTCGGCGCTCGAGCTCCTCAGCTCTTAAATCCACATGCCACAGTCTGTAAAACATTTTGACTGTCCTCACCACTTTGCACTGTTGCACATGCTGCTGAAAGTGAAACTCAGCCTATGACTGAGCATGGGTAGCTGTGTAAAAACATTACATAACATTATCATTAGAAGCACCTTTTAGGCAGGACTCAACAAGATAATTCTGAGGGTTGAGTGGATGATTAAAAGCATAAAAGAAAGAAGAGGGGGAAAAAAAGAGTTAATATCAATTTTTAGGTTTTTCTTTTGAAACACTGGATGCTTTCAAGCTACTAAAGATCCTTTCAAATAAACAGTCTGACAACGAAAAATAACTCTTTGATTGACCTGCGCACAACTCTTGTCCAAAATAAGGCCATAATCTGTAAGTAGATAATGCTTTATTTTAAGGCAACATAATCCATGTAGGTTGGTAATTATAGGTACTGTATATGTGGTTGTAATAGGACTCAGAAATCATTTTTTTTTCTTAATAGTGAGGATGTTTTGTGAAATCTACACAGAGCTGTCAGTCAAAGTGGAGGACAAGTGCAAGGTGTCCTGAAGGTTAATGGCTGAGGAAACGCTGAGCGATTTAAACACCATATGGATAGGCTCATCATCTACAAGCTGTTCAAGGTTGAACCCATCCAGAACACTGTAGGATTGAGATAATAGCCTTCTTCGCCCAACTGTTGTTAAGCTACCAATCTCCTGTCAGCTGCAAAGGAACTGATAGGCATTAGGACCAGAGACCCCAACTTTCTCTTTCTGTTTCTTTCTCTCCTTCGCTCAATTTTTCCTCTTTCGTCAGTCTATCAGGGACACAACAAGGAGATGTTGATGACACACCTTTCCCTTTTCAGACCACCATTTTATCTTTCTTCTTCCCATTTCCTTATCATTCCCGTTTCTCTTCTCTCCCTTTTACTCCTCAGCCATACACATCCGTTGAAGAGTGGCTCGTCCTCAGAGCCATCTGTTTCCAGGCAGCCTGTGAGCGTTGCTGAAATATGTAGGGCCTAATTAATTCAACCAAATTGTTTTAGAATAGATTAATACAATAATGGCAGCGTATGAAAGGTTATTTCAAGTACACCACTCAGCTAATCTCATCAAAGGGTAGATTTCACTGCTCTGCACTCAGTGAACACCCACTGCCATATAGACCCCTGATATACAGAAAGACAAACTGTATATAGTGTATAGCTTCGCAGTGCGGGGGCTGATTTTGCAATCAAAATGGAAAGGCAATTATTTGAGAGAGGGTTGATTAATACTATGGATGATGGAACTTTCATAAAATTTCTCTGGGATCAATTTGAATTCAAATATTGTATCATAAACACATTATTGTAGGTTAAAATTGCATAAGAATACACAGCATCCATCCTTTTTAAGACCCCCCCCCCCCCCCCCCCCCCCCCACCCCAACAAAAAAACCCTGTTAAATTTTGCAATAATATCAATAAAGGGTGTTTTTCTAGTCTAATGTCCTCCTGCAACAAAAATGAATGATAATACACAATATGAACTTGACGCTAGTGAATGGCTTATTTTGGCTGTAAAATGACCCTCTTCACCATCATTAGTTACAAGTAAGTTACTCTTTCTCAGGTATGAGGACTGTGGTATTGCCCAGTCTAGAGAGGCAATCACTAGATATATTTTAGTGCTTGTCCTCATTTTTCTGGTATGCAATTTGTTGTATCCAGCATTTAAGGACAAATTCTCATTATTTTGTAGAGGGGGGGGAGTCAAAGCTTGTTTTTTAACCAGTAACCTTTTTACTTTTAGATTCAGGCTTCACTGCTCATACATTTAAGGAGATGGATCTGCGATTGTTTTTCTTTTGATTGTTGTCGAGCAGAACAGCTGGCGATGCTTTAAATCCTGTGACCTCTAGGAACAAAACAATAGTCACTCACTTGAAGGCACATAATAAATGATGACAACAAAGTCATTATAAAGAGTTTCATTCTAAAGCGCTTGGTATCAATTTTTGGGAAAGGCAATGTTTCTTAGATTGATTATTATTTTATTTGTTACTGTCAATTGATCCCTGAAGGAGAAATGTGAACTTGTAGGTGAAAAACGTCTCCCCATTTGCTACACATCACACCCTGAGACACCATTTTTTGGGGTTTTCTGACAGCAGGAAACTTCATTAATATTTTGTAGTCCTGTCCTCGCTGCCGTTGGGTCTCATTTTGATGAATCGGTTAGAGAAAATGGATTAATTTCCCCATCACGCAAACAATTTTAAGAGCAAGTGTCACATTATTTAAACGGTGGGTGTCTCATTTTAGAATTGAACTCTTCACGTACTGTTCCTATGAGACAGAAAGGCTGTGCCATCAGTCACCTGGACTAACCTCTGTGGGGAATGATACAGACAAGCAGGAGTCACAGGGCCGTTGTTCATCAAGATTAATACCAGCTCACTGTCCTCCCCAGAGAAGCAGACTAACAGATTCCCTACTTGACTTCCAGAGCCGGCTCCTATAGACGGCTCTGGTTCATTAACACGGGTATTATGGCTGAACCTCTTGCAATTAGGAACGTGTTTAAGACATAGCCATGCACATACAAGCACACATACACTTACACCAGTATGTGCACGTCTGGGTACGCACTTACCCTTACACCTACACCTATACAAATGCACACACACACACACACACACACACACACACACACACACACACACACACACACACACACAGAATCGCGCAGTGTCGGGTGCATCTTTTAAGAGGAGGAATATGATAATGAACCTGGCTTGATAGAGTAATTAACTGGGCTAAATGGAAATCCCACGAGGTTCAGTGATAGTTAGCAGATGTTCTCTGAAATACATTAAAGACCAAACGTCTTGTGAAGGGGGAGAAAGCGAGAAAGAGCAAAAGAGAGAGGATGTTGCCACTGTAGATAAAGTTTGGGGGTTTTCAAATAAGGAGTCGAATGTGAGGTCTGGATTTAAGTGGTGTTTATCTCTTTATATGGGAACAATTGTCTCTGTAGGGGGGATGAATCAGCTGATCAGAGTCATCTGTCTTACAGGAGTAACACAGCCACTAAAAGGGAACAACCTCGAGCAAACTTTGTGTTAAACAGAGAGCTTTTACGACCAGGAGAAATTTCTGGTGATGCGGTTAGTTAAATTTGTTTTTGATTATGTCAGCTAAGCAGCATGTTTAGAGTTAGGAGCGAGCCAGTAAATGTGACCCAATAAATCTGGCACTGTGCATGCTTCTGATTTAATAAAATCTGTAACACACCAATATTTTTCTCAGATAGAGGAACTGTTTCCAGTAACACTGATGAATGCAGGTGTGGTGGAAACAATATTTTTTCGAATGGCTTCCATCTCACCATTGTATCACATCTTTTGTGGCCAATGATTGTCCTTTTCCAAGACACTTATGTTCTATTTTAGGGTGTGATTTTGATTTATAGCCACACGCTTTTTGACTCTACTAATGCACACTGGTAGAGCTGAAATCATTAAATGAAACACTGTTGATGGTCATTAACTTTAAGTCATAGCTTAAGTTAAAAACCCTCTTTTTAACTTCTTACCCTTTCGCCTTTCCAAAGAGGATCTCAATTGGAAAAACGCTTTTAGCTTTGCAGTTGTATATTAGTAACTGAGTAATTGCTTACTGTCAAATAGAATTAACTATAATTTGGGCATAGCTTCTGTGAACATAAGTAAAGGCCTGATAATGGGAAGGGAATAAATGACTTAAAATTTCTCAGTCAGTATCGTTGAGTTTGAGGTAGTACTAAAAAAAGAAAAATCAACACCATACTCTCTTTTGAATCATATTGTCATTTATTCAGTTAGAGTGAATTGCTGGTTGGCTGTTTCTGACAATCTATACCTTGGCTGTTGCCTTCTATTCAGAAATATCAGTGGTGCCAGCAAGTCGCACTCCATAGCTAGCTAGCTTGCTAAGTCACACTGAGAAAAGCCATCTGCTTCCCTGTCTGAACTTTAGAACAAAGACACCAGGGTGTCAGAGTTTCTCTCAAACAGAGAAATGCACCCTGACTCAATAACAAGCAGACGCATTCAAGGCAGACCGCCATGAACGCATATACATACACGGGCATGCACTCACACACACACACTCCACCCACATATGCACACTTGTTTTGGGTTTGTTTCCTTCTGGTCTGGAGTCTAATGTACCATCCCATTCTTAGTTCAATGGCTCATCTGAGCGTAAGGATGTAATTTTGGATATTTCCTCTTTTTGCAAACTCAGAAATAGTTCCCTGGAAAAAAAACAAAAAATAAAATGAGACATTTGGTAAAAAAGCATGTTTATGTTTTTGTTCTTGCGGAGAGGAACACCTGTTATTGAGTTTATTACTGAATTTATTCAAGTCAGTCCATGTGGTCAGTAGGTGTAAAGCAGCTGCAGGAAGTGTAATAATGACTTCCTTTTTACTCCGCCTCCTCCCACTCACCGGTTACAGCTGGCCATGTGGTCCTGCATGGACCAGCTCCGTCACTAATAGACCAACACTGGGCACAAACCTAGGGTTCACTAAATCCAAATATACACTTAAAACACACACCTCAACAAGTCTCACACTCATGCACATAAACTGATGTGATCCTCATTTGCCGTGGGTGACACCCCAGATATTTTGTGGGTGTACTTGAACTTCCAGTGACCTCACACTTTAATGTATTGATCAATCAGTGTTCCATTAACGCCACCCCCGCCTCCTACTAATCTAATCTTTGTTTTTCTCTTTCCGACTCCCGCAGGCACATCCACACTATCACACATCAGCAAAGAGCAAAGAACCTGGAAAAGCTTTTGGTCAGCCTTATTTTGACATACATAATGTGTTCCAGAGTAGTACACTTGAATCCTCTGCCAGTTTAATCTGTTTACATTAAGTGTGAAGAATGCCTGAGCATGAACCCTCTAGCTCTAACACAAGACGACAGCTGATATCAAGCTATAACACTCAGTCTGTTACTGTTTTTTACACAGATGAAGTGGAGTGAATTATTGGCCAGGGCGTAACTGTCCATAACCTGACATGAAGAAATATTACTGACACGTTGACATTTTGCTATCTGAAACACCTAAGATGAAAACCAGAAGGCCTGAGTTACAGTTGTGGTCATATCTATCATAAACAGCACAGTGGAAGCGTCACTGTCGATAAAACACAACAGTCCTGCGTGCAACAGCGGGCTGCCTTGTAGTCTTCCTCTGTCCTGATGGGGAAATTGATATATATCACTTCCCTCTCTGAAGGTAAATCTTATTGGCTAGTGGTCTCTGATAACTTGTGGCACAACACAGAGAGAAGTTTTAAATCATACAGCTAGATCTGTTTTTTTTACTACAATCTGACAAAGATCCAATTAAGATTGAAATGCTGTCAGCTGAGAGATGTTGTATGTGGAGCATTGCAGCGCATGTGCATTTAGTTTACTGAGCTTGTCATGAACAAAGGAATCTGAGTTTAAAGGGAGTTTCTTTGGCGTGTCTTACTACAGTAAGGCCAGCTCATAAACATAATGTTAGAGGTTAGTGAGAAGCTAGCAGTTTGCTTTCTGTGGAGCCAGAAGTATTTTAACTACCAATGTAGCCTCAGGAGAGGACGGTTTCTCATTGGCCATCAGATAAGAGTGTGAATGTGTGTTTACATGTAAAGACACCTTAGGGAATCATAAAAAAAACCCACATAATAGTTGCATATAAGAATAAGTGCGCATTTGTACAGTATTTATAGAATCTACAAACACAGTCCACATTTTAATGATTTTGTTTCATTACACTTTCAATTCAAACTAGTTTTCTATAACATGGCATACAGTGGTTAGAGCTATAATACATTTGTCAGTGTCTGACCACCCTGTGCTGCCATGGTAACCTCTTTAATAGTCCACAGAGTATGGACCTGACATCTGCCATGGTGTGCTTGGCTTGTTTGATTATTGAAAGCCTGGGCAAAGGCAAAGGAACATTGATAAAAACAGAAAATGCTCCTCTCACAAATAAATGATTGTAGCCCCCAGTTCCTTTAAATATGTGGGACATACTGTATATATTTTGTAACTATTAAGTTAAAGAACTCCTCCTACCTAACAATCATATTTGTTTTGTTTTTGTATTGAATGTCATTTCTGTATTTTATGTCACTGTAACGCTGGCATAAAGGAGTTAAATCGTTTGTTAAGTTCCTGCTGTAGACATGAAAAGCTTCATGTTTCTCATCATATCCCAAATGGCTGTTGTAAGTTTTGTTTTACACACTACATCTCCACCCACGTTTATATTTCCTTTCACTGAGCACAAGGGTCAACTCAGTCAAGCGCTTCTTTTAATCTGTGCAACATTCCTAGGAACAAAACCACACCGTGCTGGTTATCCATTACCATACTCAATTAATCATTCCCTGAGCCTATATGAGAATTTCACGATGCCTGTCTTCCATTCCTCCTCCCCTTTTCCTCATACCACTAGTCTTACTTCATCACATCCTTGTTGACACCCGCTGGCCGCACGGCGACAAAGCATGCCTTTCATGTGCTCCCCAGCCGGCTCGGAAGCACCGGTGTCTCAAGTCCCCCTGAAGCGCCATCTGCCACCGCCGCTCTGAGCAGTTGATAAAGTTAGCATCGCCGCTTTGCATCCGCCCCTTGGATACGGACAAACGGACGCACATGGAGACACACCTACACTAACCACGTACAGTACACACACACACACACGCACGCACGCACGCACGCACGCACACACACACACACACACACACACACACACACACACACACACACACACACACACACACACACACACACACACACACACACACACAGACACATACACAGTGTGCTTCAATTCTAGGATACCTACACTGAGCTGTGAGAGGAAATGACCACCTGAGTGATCTTTAACTCCTGTTCTCCCTGGAGGTGGACTCAGAAAACAGGGAGAGGATGAGGGCAACAAGAGGGTGATGGAGGGAGGAACATAATGGCAGCAGAGGCTGAAAGGCTGAACAATCACTTCAGGTGAAAAAGGGGTTGTTTGATCAGAGCAATAAATGTTGACTCAACCCTTTAGAAAATATATCTAAACATCACTTTGCAAAGGGAATTGTGGTAAAAGCAGTTTATAACCTGAGAACAAGTATGACATTGTGTATCTACTCTATGTATGTGTGTGTGTATATATATATATATATAGTGACTTATTTCTATAATAATTTTACAACATGTAAGTGCAAATTTATGATTGATGAAAATTAGATGTAAGAAATGTAGTAGATAAGGTTTGGTGGAGATGAATGAGACAGGTGACTATGCTTTGCAACGGCAACTGCTTCTTTTTTTTTTTTTTTGCATAAACTTTTCCCTGATTTCAGAAGCAATTAGAGCCTGACAGAAATTAAATGAAACTGACAGTGGTTCACTGAACACATCTTTTCCACCGTGTTTCTTCAGCTTGGTTTCTCTATCAAGATAGTGTGACGTTTTAATTCTGTCGCTGCATGATTTTAATGTAGGGAAATTTCTTTCTGCTCTGTATTACCTGCTTCCAGATGGAAATGATAACGGTGAGTTGGAATCCAATTCTAACCTCTTACAAAGAAACCCATGGGTCTGTTTTCCCGACGAAAGGGTCAGATTTGTTCAAATAAGTGATTTAAGTCCTCGCCTGTCAGTCAACAGATTCTGCTGAAATTGGCAACTTTATCAGAGTACATCTTTCATAGATTAATTTAATCAGATTCTACTTTCTAAATGCATTTCAGCTCTGCGATAACCCCAAACAAATCTATAATGACGGCTTTAGCCCCAAACTAAAACAAGCCAAAGTGTCTAATGGAGTCATCAGCCCACTCAGATTATCATCATCGGTTTAGGCTAGCTACCTCTGTGTTCCATGCTCCTGCACACACACACACACACACACACACACACACACACACACACACACACACACACACACACACACACACACACACACACACACACACACACACACACACACACACGCATATCCCTCAGATTCCCAACTACAAGGAGCAAAGAAGCGTCAGGAGATGTTTAATTAAGACAACAGATCAATTAACAGCTCAATTAGCCTGGCTAATTAGGGGCTCAGTTGGAACAAAAGCTCGCTCTCCTCTGCTCTCTCTTTCTCTCAGTGTCTCTCTTTCTCTGTCTCTCTCTTTCATGCACACATACACTTGCACACTCCTACACTCACACCCTCTCACAGGGTTTGAGCCACATGCGCATGACATGGCTGTCGCTAAACCTCGCTACAGACCAAATAATCCTACTTAATCGTCAGTCCAGATTTTGGCTGAAAATTGCCTGGAAGGGAGGATAGGAGCAGGAATTCTCTCTCCTGCTCAGTTTTATCTGTGAATCCAGGACACTGGTGATTTCAGAGGACTAATTGAAGTTACAGTAGCCTGGAGGTTGGGGCACATTTTAGTTAAGCTGTTTTTTATTTATTTATTTTGTGGCATCAGGCATTACATCATCAGCACGTGTTCAGATGTTTGAACAGATGCATGAAAACATTCATAAACTCAAACTCAAAGTCAATTTCACATTATTCACCTCTTCAGTCCAGGAAGTGTTTGTGTGTGTGTGTGTGTGTGTGTGTGTACAGAGGCCATCCTACCAGGTGTACCTGGGCTTCCTCTGTGTACGTATTAGGTCTTTTGGGGGTGGTCGTGGGGACACTGCAGACGTTTACATACCTCTGAGTCTACATGTATTTGGCAGTAGCTCACCCTCTGGACCCCCGTGCACAGTCAATTAGAAGAATTATGCTCATAGGTACACAGCCCCATTATTGATTGTGTGTGTGTGTGTGTGTGAGAGAGAGAGAGACACACACACACAGGGAGAAGAATTGTTTTTTATTTAAATGCTAAACAATTTTATGTTAATTTCCAAAAAGGCAGCAGAAGAAAATAAAAAAAACAGTGTTTCCATGAACTGGCTGTAACAAGATCACATGATTAAAATTGCACCTGTAAGCTATTGTAACACCACATCCTGACATACAGCGAGCGAGCGAACCGGCGACGAAATCTTGTGCGAAACTGTCCTGATATGCAGCGTGACGATTTTATCGCGAGTATATTCCAAACCAATCAAATTATTGAGGAGCGTAAACACACTTCTGGCGCTATCAACAGGAAGCAGCGTGTACATTTCAACCAATAAGAAGTGTTTAGGGGCAGGACACGGCTGCGAAATTTCGTCCAGATAGAGACAGAGCGAGCAATTTTTTGAGGGGTGGGCGTCATCGCCGGTCAGGGCGATGTCGCTCGCGGCACGCCAGGATGCATTTTAATCACTTTTTCTTGCTCGCTCGCGTCACTGTATGTCAAGATGCGGTGTAAGGCTGTAAAATCAAGGCGTCCTATCATCTAATACGACATGTGTTATATTTGTGTTTAATTTGTCCTCTATTTACACACACTATGCTCTGCTTTAGTATGCTGCCTATTTATGTTTTGGATCTTCAGGTTAACATAGGATATCAGGAATATGATAATGCTATGTCAAGAATGAGAAGAAGCATGTCACACTACACGACAAAAAAAATAAATCCATCACCCTTTATCACATCAACATTATAATTATTTCTATTTCAGTTGGACTTTAAACTGTTCTATTGACCATTGAACATTTTTACACATTTTTAAAGCACAGAGTCAAAAATGTGCATTAAAACAGGTGGATGGAAGCATACTTGGAGAGACGGAGAGACAAAGGGGGTGTGTTAGTTTGTGCTGGTGGTGGGTAGTGTAACCTCTGATGAGTGTGAGATAAATGTCCTCATCTGCCCTTCCCCTGCTGTCCCTGGGGTGTTTCTCTGTGTGTGTTTGTGTGTATACAAGGTAGCACGCATATGCGTTGTGCTTGTGTGTGTGTGCCTGAGTGTGTGAAGCAGGGTTCAGATGCCCGGTCACCCCATATATCTCCAATGTAGCAGACAGGTCTGGGGTTCTGTTGCTGATGCACTGTCTGCTCTCATTACTGAGCAGGCCCAGGAGCAGGCCCAGACACACAAACACACACATACATACGCACGCACATACGCGCACGCACACACTGTCTTGCTGGGACAATTAAATATGGCTGGGAACTCTGGAAGAATCAGCCTAAAGTGAAGGAGACGGCTGAAAAACATGCTCAGGCTGATGCATGTACCTTCCCACTACAGCCAGGATTCATAGCCACCCCCAATACCACACTGACACACACACACACACACACACACACACACACACACACACACACACGCACACACACGCACACACACAAATACACATGAAACCACAATGGGACACACTGTGTAAGTCTTGTGACAGGATGACTGACAGAAGGACAGGCTGTTGCCACATGACTTCCTCTCTACACACACACACACACACACACACACACACACACACACACACACACACACACACACACACACACACACACACACACACACACACACACACACACACACACACACACTTCCCTATGTTCCAGTGTTAATAAATTGTGTCCCAGCAGCTGTGTGCTCTGACTGCACCCTCCGTCTGCTGTGTGATCTGATCTGGTGATGACGTCCACTGGCTACTGACTCTTCTCCTTCCTGTTTCTCTTCCACTTACTGTCCATCTGAACCTGCTATCCAAGTAACACATCCAATGCTTTGAGTACACAGTTAGCTCTGTAAGTTCCTACCAGTTATTGAAAGAAGACTTTTTCACTTGAGTGCTGTACTTCTGTTTTCTGGCAGCTTCATCAAAGTTCTTATTCCTCTGCTGTCTGTATCAATATGTAAATTCCTTACACACATATACACACTTACCTGTCTCTTAGGATATTGACCTCTGGTCTTGGTTAAGTGTGAAGTGCGTGTAAACATATACATAATCCTAGGAGTACGTGACCCTACTTGACCAGGTCTCCCTTACAAAACAGGTTTCCAGCCTCAAATGCGACTTTCCAGGTTAAGGAAAGGTTAAATAAAACCCTAGTAGTGTAAAGGGCGCTTAGAGCCAAAGCGCTGTATGTATTGCCCACCTCATTAAACTTTGTCCTGTCTGTGTGTGTGTGTGTGTGTGTGTGTGTGTGTGTGTGTCCGGCTGGCCTAAGTAGACTGATATGAGGAATCTTGCTGTTACCAGAAATAGGTTACTTATTATCCCTTTTGGCTACCATGCAGCTCTGCTCAATCACTTCCTTATATTCTTAGCATTCTCATTCTTCTTTTTAGATATATATATATATATATATATATATATATATATATATATATTATAAATGTAGAGAAAAGAGAAGAGAGAGACATTGAGAGCAAAGCAGAGCAGCCAGCCAGGGGAAGATTCCAGCAGTGGGTAATTGGCCTTAAGCCATTCCTCTGGCCTGCTGCTCTCTGAATAATGCATGGTCTTTTTAATGAAGCCCCTTTTTGTTGTCTTTTTACTTCTCTAGGATGTAGGGTAAAATTAGCATACTCCTGTGTCTGCATCTTAATGAGGGTTTGGTTAGTAAGGGTTGGTCGTGCTCAGAGCTACGCCCATTCTCACTGATCTTAGTTTAAAGGTAAGATAAGGATAGCCTTAAAAAGAATTCCACGCTGCCGGTTGATGTAGACAACATGGCATCATCAAAGTCCTTTTATAGTGATGAAGGAAATGTAGCTGCATGCTGCTTTGTCTTATGATGCAGTTATACAGGCCGTCTGAAGTTTAGGCCACAGGAGGCGATTACTTTTAACCTTTCTTTTGTAAGTATTTCACGCAATTTCTCTCTTGGTTTTAATATTCCCACCACAGCAAGATACAGTATGAGAACGGCCCAAAGTACTTGCACGTGAACATTTTCCCGAGGCTTACAGTAAGACCCTCTAACTGCTGTCCAGACCTGAGAGTGCTGTCTTTTTGCTCCAGACATAGTGGAGTCTGGAGTGTTTGAGCCTGTCCTTGAGTGGGGCAGGAGAACATTCCTCAATCATTGGGGCATGTACAACAGTTCCCTAATCCTACTGTAGACCCCCTTTCATCTACAGGCTAATACTTTGTGAAGCACTGAGCTGTGATCAGGCCCAGCCCTGGAGAAACGGTGGAGCTGAGCAGGTCAAAGAGGGCAGAGGAGAGGGGAAAAAAAGGAGCAAGAAGTTGGAAACTGTAAATGGCAATTTAAAATATCTTCTGTTTGTCATCTAGTTTTGATAGTAATGAAGATGGAAGCATCTGTACCCTCTCATCCTCATCTTACTACGGTTGATGGTTATGTGACATGTGGCGTAGGATGGCAATGGATGAACAATGGAGGGCTCATAGTGTGTGTGAAAATTGATTTGTGAATCATGGAACGGTAATTTCTCAGGTTTCTTTGAGTGCAGTGGCTTCTTTAGGTTGAAGATTACAAATTACATTCTCTACACAAGCAATATTTGGCTGCTGATTTGTTGGTATTTACTGTGGACTTATAAGCAGCAGCTGAATGATTTTTACAACATCTGCCTTCATTTGTCCAGGCCAAGTCACCAGCCTCGCAAATGATACTTGGTTTCTGGCATTTCTTTATTGACTGATTTATCACAAGCCAAAAGGAGTGGTAAGTCGAGGATATCACGGATGACAACAACAATTCTGGCCTAACAAACCACACTTGGCTCAGATTCTGTTTTTCTCCAGAGTTGCCTGGATAATTAACCTGTACATTAACTTCCCAGCTGATAGGAAACTGCATGTGGATATGAGCTCAGTGAGTCATGGAGATTGATCCTGAGTGCGATGGGATGGGAGAGGCAGGAAGCCTCACGGTTTGGCAGACTCTGCCATACCTGTCAATTCTCACATTCTGTTCAGTCTACCAGGTTCAGAGAGAGTCTCATTTCCTACTTTGGCTCAGGAAGGAGTTTGGCACAGGAACAAAATAAGAAGCGAAGTTACATGCTACCTCGCTGGGACTGTGTACCAGCAAACTTTCTGACAGCTTGAGCTACTGACTGGTTTGCTGTGATGGACTGACGTCACGGCTGGGTTGTTGTTCCAGCTGACAGTATCTGCAATTATCATATCTATTGAAAAGGCAAGCTTGTCTTTACATTTTAAATCTTCTGACGCAAGATGTAAGTTTAATGAGATTAAACTTTCCATCCATGATATACCTGCTGTACCTTTTCATTTTAGTTTCCCCTCTTTGTTGGAAACCAGTTTGCCGATCACTACCGGCTGCTGGTATTGTGTATCACTGTTTGTTACTGTGAAGTTGGTGATCACTTCTCGCAGCTGATGGTGCACACCATTGCACATCTTTTTTGGCACAAACCTCTCCTCTGTGCTGGGTGAAAGCCTGTGGGACTTAGGGTCAACCCACTGCTGGGCACCGGGCTCCGAGTAATGGGCTAGTGGCAGCAGGCACTGGGCACCGGGTAGTGAGTTGGGACACAATAGCGGAGGGCTAGTCCAGGCCAAAATCAGGCCAAGTAGATGCAATCAGTGGTGCATGAGGAGATCTGGCACAGACTTTCAGCTGCCTCTCCTCTCCTCAGCGGTGAACTGCAGTGATCAGTACTAGGACCAGCTCCTCTCTGTCCTGTCTCAATTAGTACTATTCTCTGCTCTCTTTGCACACAAGAGTCCTCTGTCCTTTTTTTTTTTTTTTTAAACTTAATGTAGAAACACATGTAATGTTATGTCTGGTAATACTTTATTATAGGGATCCTGTGAAGTTTCTTAGAAAGGGTAATGAAATTTGTTGCAAATTATGGTGAAAATATAGACATACTCAGAATGTACACAGTAGCCGGGGCTAGGAAATGATACAGTAGTTGCATTGTTAAGTAGAGTTAAAAGCAATTGTTGATTTACAGTGGCATTTCCTTGAAAGAATTGCATCAAAGAAATGTGTACCTGCATTGAATCAGTGCTCCTAAAAAGTTTGTTTTTAGTACAGTCACGACATTTTGACAGAATTTAACTAGATCTCTGTGTGCACAGTTACACTTTCTCTGAAGAGAAAATATTTAACTTCGTACATGAAATAAGTGAGATTTAAGATGAATTTCATCTCAAATTTTATTTTTTATTATATAATGATTTAAAGGATACATATTTAGTAAAATATCCTTAATTTGTGATGGGTACTGGAAGCTGGAAGATGATTATATAAAAAAAGTTCAGAACGGAAGAAGGAAACCTTTTTTGTAGCACATTTTACATTTTTTGTCTGACTACTGTATTTGCTCCATGAATCCATGTGGACTGGGCACTTTTGTCTACCTGAGACAATAAATAATAATCCATTTTCATCTATTAATGGGACCCTTGATGACGGCAATCTGCATTTGTCAGCTGCTGTCAATTGTCATGACAAACATTCATTTAAACGTCAGTATATGGGGTGAATGTCAGTTTTCGTATAGACTTGATTATGCTACACGACTGTTACTTTGTCACTGGCTTTTTTAATTTATTTAACCAGTATAAAACTATCTCCATTGTCCAAATACTTTGTTCAAAGTTACATAGTATTTGGTGAAACCTTCATCAGAAATTACAGGTACATCAATGAGGAACTTATTAGTAAGTAAATAGTTACTTGAATAGAGTAAGGCATTAACAGAACAGCCACCTGCTGAGTAATTTTGTCTCATGATAAACTGCTCATGAACTCTTTATGTACAACAACAAACTAACTGAGTTCTGTTTCCATATTTGATTTAATTGGTGAGCACGTAGATTGTTTCGAATCATTCTTTACTTTACAGCCACATGGCACAGCTGTGTTTTGATCTGAATTCACATGCTTTTTGGCAAATTTCACCACCAGCACATCTATTTTTAATAAGCACACCACTGTCATGGAATGGCAATGAACAGGACACCTCCAATCATCAGTGCGGCTTGGAACCCCACTAATGTTAAATTAACTATGTGAAGGCAGCTGCTCTTTGAGCTCAAACACTTTTGTTGTGTGGTGAAAACAATGAATAATTCTCTTTACACCCCATATGTGGGTGTTGGGAGCAGGGCAGCAGGCAGGAGTATCATCAACAGCTCAGATCAAAAGCCAGGCGAAGTTTAGAATGAACACACATCGGGAGGAGGGGGAGGCGCAGATTCAGAGGGATTTTTGTTTGTGTGAGAAAGAGTAGCATAAGGCAAAAATGAGTGTGTGTATGTGTATTTGTTTGAGTGAAAGGTGTTCACCTTTGGAGATGACATCTGTGTAAGTGGCTCACTGTTGTTCTCAGCGTATGGTACAATACACTGTGATGGAGGAAAGATTTGCAGCAGCTCAGATGCATTAGAGATGGCACCAGATTGTCTGCTCTTATTGGAGGAGGTGGGTGTCCCACATGGAAATTCTTGTACACTTTGGGGCAAGAAGGCACCTGACCTACAGCATGCGATATACTGTTAGATATTCAGATATCTGCATGAGTGGGCCAAACACAATTAACAGCCCATTTATTACAGTCAAATGCAGCTCATTTTTTATGTATTGGAAAATAACCCACATTATTTCTATTAAAATAAAATATAGAGAATTCAGAAAAGGTTTCCTTTGTATTGGGTTTAAAGGGGCATTTTTTGGGCACAGTGTGCGCACAAACAAACCCACACACACACTGTAGATATTTGTAAAAACCTTTTTGAAATAGCCGTCATAGCCCAACAGGTGACATTATTAATCCTAGTAATTGTGCTGTACATAAAACCCTCCTAAACTGTGTCTTAAACCAACAAGAAAAAAAATTGAAACGATGGGGAATGTATCTCAGCAGCTCACCAAAGAGGAAATCATTCCCTAACGGTGAAAACAGCATGCAACTTTCATCTAAACAGTTGAGCGTGCAACCTTACGCAACCTCACTGTCTCCCTCAGATCCTTTTCTCTCCCTCTCACTTCAGCTGTGATACCTGTGAAGCTTCCGCCAAGGCAGAAACACCTTCAGAAAATAAAGTCAGCCTGTTTGTGTGTTGTCTGCAGGGCATTCACCTGCTTGACAGATACACTATAGAAGGAGAGGGAAGAGGAAAAGGAGGGGAGCAACTTGTTACAGAACTCCTCGACATTGATCATGACAGATTTTTTTTGGTTATGCGTTGAAAATAAACACTGGAGTGCAGCGGGTTCACTAACTCACTCAGGAACATTTCTGAGAACGGACGGAGAAGTTTATTATTAGCCAATAATTCCAGCAGCTGCAGTCAGGCAGTCAGTCTATATGAGAAAATATGGGAAAATGATGCAGTGTGTGTTTACCATGATTTGGTTTGGAGGAGAAATCCAATAAAGATGATGAAGAAGCCTCATCTCCGCACTTCGCAGGCCTGTGCTGGGTGGCAGAGTAGTCAGCGTAGCAAGGGAGAGAGAGTACAGGGAGAGGGAAGTGATTATTACTGTCGTTAAATCGACAGGAAATGTTGCATCTCCTTGACGTTTAGTAATAATCGAAGCAGCTGGGAACAATAAAACTCCAACATTGCGCAATTATTGTCCTGCCTCACTTACATTGGATAAAAGTAATAATGCACATTATCCCCACATCCCCCTTTAAAGTCTCACCAGTGAGGGAGCAGAGGCAGCAAATGAGATTTACTGCGCAGGAAGCTGAGTAGGCTGACGGGTATGATTGACTGGAGGAGGACTTCCTGCAGAGTTGTGTGATGGGACCACTCTCGCTTTCTCACTCTCACTATCCATTCATCTAGTCCCCCCCATATTATTTCTCATGATTTGACTGTGTGCCTTTGGGACAGAGAGGGAAGATTAGAAAGTGACACCCAGAGAGTGTTGACAGTAGTTTGGATTCATGACAGACAGAAACAACAAACAGCAGCAAGTTAACAATATATGAGAGAGAGAGAGGGAGAGAGAGAGAGAGAGCATTCCCAATACATTCAGTTGTTAAATCATTTCTTATTTTATCGTTTTAAAAATGTTTCATTTATTTGTTGTTGCAGTGATTCGTTTTTTCTGTCATTATAGTGTAATATGTAGATATGTGTTAATTTCCAGGCATTATGAATTATTATACTTATCTTGTAAACCTTGTGGAACCTGCTCATGACCAGTCCAATAAATCAAAGTTTAAACTGAAAAAATAAATAGAAAAGGAAGAAAAGCAAGAGAGCTGAAAGGAACTGATCGTTAATAAGAAAGTTAAGAAAGATATTAAATTACATTTAAAATGTTGATTATTAAGGGTACCAAATTTGGAATGCAGTTGCTGAGCAGTCTAAATTTCAGAGAGGTAAAATGTACAGAAAAGAAGGTAACAATTTTAGTTTTTTTTCTTTCTTTTACTTCTTAAATTGTGAACATATTAAACAAAAATAGTTCCTACAAGAGGCCTAAAACACACCAAAACGCCTTTATATTTATCGCATTTGCATACATGCAATTAAGTATGCTTTATTTCCATTTGACCTATTACTGATATTGATTATTTATTTATAATGCATTTATTTATTCATGATCATTTATTTATTATCAGTTGTTATACAGTATATGGCTCAAATCCATTCATGCAAATAGAGGGTATTTGAATTTGAGAGAGAGCTCGAGAGAGACTGTCTAAAGTATCATCTTCCATATTTAATTGAGGCCTACAGATGTTGGATTGTTTTGACCTTTCTGTTCTGTGCGCATATGCGCATGTGTGTGTCTGTGTGTGTGTGTGCATGCATGAGTTTCAGGGAGGGTATAACCAGTTGAATATTAATGATTGATTAGGCCTGTCGTGGCTGTGCATAAATATCAAGGGTATGTTTGTGCTAAGAAGGGCATTTAGTAGTTTTTCTCTTCTCTTCTCTTTTTAATTAAAAACGCCCATATTCCCTTTTAATGACCATTACTGGTACTGCACAGTAGATGAGGATTGGTAAATGATTGATAAGGTCAAGCCTCGGATCAAAAATAATTTTATTTGCTCAGATGCTTCTCATCAACAGCCTTAACATCTTCTTGTGGTTAGAGCCGCTGTGAAGCTGAGCTGTAAAGCCCTGACATCTTAGAAATTTTTTTTTTTTGTGTGTTTTTTTTTTGAAGAAGGAAACAAGTTTGTTTTCATCTTGTGCCCCAGCTTCCTGTCTGGGAGTTTGTTTCAAGAACAAAAGAAACATCTCGCACTGTTGAAGAGAAGAGTTGAGTGTACCTCAGAGTGCCTTCTCAGAAACTTCTTTGACACCGGATGCCTACTTCTAGATATAGCTAGTGTGTGGTTGCGTGTGTCTTCCGGGATGCTTTTACCTTTCGGAGGGGCTTTGAAGGAAGTTATCAAAACCTCCGTCTTTCATCTCCTCTGGCCCCAGCGCTCCCCCTCTCCTCCGCAGGTGGTTTCCCCTCCGGTCTCTTCACTCTTTTCTCTCGCTTACTGTTGCCCACACTTTCTTCACCCTCACCTCAAGAAAAAAACACATGCTACGCCGCTGTTCTCAAATAGTTTCCCAATAGCGTTTAAAAACAGGGTGTGCAGAATGTGCATTTTTGGCATCCGCCCCACCCCCACTTCTCTTTGCTCACTCATCTCTGAAGGTAGAAGTAGGTAGATGAAAAAACAGAAAAGGTGGGTGCTGGCGATGATGCCAGCGATGATTATATCATGTTTATTTCTTCTACGGTTGTATCACTTGTTATGAGTCATGCCAGGCTGATGACTCTGTGTTTTGATAGTGGAGAAAGAGTTCACATTTAGTGGGAAGCTTCGGGAAATCACCTCTTTCTCTCATTCCACCAGATTTGAACTGTTTGCGGGTGTATTGGCCAAAACAGTATCAGCTTTCGTCTACCGGTCAGATGGTGTGATAATGCTGGCTTGAGATAGCTGTAACTGGGTTTTTTTTATGATTCTGTGATAAACCTGCCCGTCAAAATGGCTAAATGTCACTGCTTTTCGCATGTCTGATGAAGTGAGACACTTTTATCGGTCTGTAACTGACTGATAAAACTATGACTTGCCAATCACTTCAGGTCATTGTTTGTCGCTTGTCTTACCCGTCAGACAGTGAGACCGAGCGTGATGTGGCAAACTCTTGAAAAATCCTTCTCTCTGTTTCTGTTTCCCTCACCCCTCTCTCCCAAAGTTTTCCTCTCTCTGGCTGGGCGGCCGCAGGTTTCCAAACAAACTAGCTGAAACATGTTGTCTGTGAGTCCGTCCATCCAGCCCTCCTGCTGGGCACCAAAGCTGCCATCCACAATGTAAGCAGGTGGCGCTGGCATCCCAGGGAGAACGGGCAGAGCGCGTGGGCGTCACACAGTCGACGCCAATCCAAAATTCCCAGCTGACCTCCAAACCAAGGCTATGGCTGTGCTCGCCAATCTTCGGCAAACGCTACTTGCGGTTTTCTGTTTGCCTTCATCTATCTTTCTCTTGCTGTCGCGCTATTGTTTTGCCAGCTGCATTCACATATTCTCTTAAATAATAATCGTTACTTTGCTTGAATATCTTTTTCTTTGCCTGCATGTGTGTGTGTCTCTCTGTCTTTCTCTCTGTGTTTGCTTTGTGGGGGTGCTGTTTAGCCGAGTGGGACTAACAGTAGGCCCCAGGCCAGCCGCCTTCGCTTGGACGTTAATGAACGGAACAGGAGTGGGCACATCTGATGAAGCTGGCCATGCTGTCAACTGATTTTCATCTGGTGTGTGTGTGCGTTTGTGTGTGTGTGTGTGTGTCTGACAGCAGGTGCAGACCAGATCTCTATGCACTGACAAAATACAGCTTCTGCTGTGCCAACACAGGTGATTTCCACCTAGAAAGGCACACACAAACACACATCCTTTCCACTTTCTATACTTTTTTCCACTCTAAAACGCAGAATGCCTTCATATCTAAATGACAGTTTGATTACCTTGATTATCTAGAGAGTTTGAACTTCCACTCCCACCACTGAGTTCCTCATTGATAAATTATAAATCATTGCCTTTGAGGTGACGATGTAAAACCAGTCTGATAGACAAACAAGGAAACACCTGTCACATACAGCCCTCAGTCAAACGACTCATTCGTGAGCAACATACACACACCCAGTGGAAGGTCTGAGTGACAACATCCTGTTCCTCTCTGGTTGTCAACAGGCCTGAAGCAACAACAGTATAAGCGTTTGCGTTCATTAGAATAGTACCTGTCTGGGGCTCCCTTAGCCACCTGGCTTTTCAAACAGAAGCAACTAACACTCCTAATCTTTCTTTCTATATGCCACAGGCAGATAAGATCCAAAGCTGCGTCGTCACAACAAAACCAAACACCACAGCGTTCCCAAATGTCACATTATTGTGCATCGTACACGGACAGAAGCTAACGAGACGGGGAGACAGGAACGTGATTCTCCTTGGAGAGAGACAATTTTTCGCTGCCGCGTCCGAGTCCAAAAATAACAAAGAACAAAGGCGGATAAACGAGTGAGTTTTTGAGCACAGGCAAGTGGGCTTTGGCAGCACCGGCCAGGCAGGAGGGGAGGGAGAGACAGGGAGTGCTAGCTAGCGGCCCGTCCACACATCTGTCCACACAGCACGGGGTGGGTTCCAGCGACACCCACAGAAACAGGCTTAACCTTCTCTTCCCCCCACCACCTGTTCATTACTATGGGCCCCCCCACTGAGCCACCGCCACTCTGCTCTTCTCCTCTCACCCGCTCCCTTGTTCTCGTTTTCTCTCTGTCTGTCGCTACTCGTTCCAGTTCTCTCTTTGTTATCCTGCCGTTTTTTTTCTCCACCAAATTTCTCCCTTTCTTTTATTTTTTGCTTTTTTACATTTCTCAGCGGTACAGCACTATTTCTCCACTCGCTGTCTCTTCCCCACGCACTTTTTTTTGGTTGAAGTTAAAAATCTGTGTGACTAACAGAAAGATGGTCTTTCTCGAACAGGAGCGGATCATCAGACAGGTTGTTTTAACTAGTGCGAAGGAGACAGAAGTGGCCAGCCTACATGGAGGGGGAGAAAAAGAGGCTTTTGATGAATCGTCTGTGAAAGTGCATCAGTCTACCCACATCTTCAAACCCCCTGGTGCCTCTTGTCTGCTTTAAGACCCATTTTTCTCCACATTGTTGGTAATTTGAGCATTCTCGCCCATGGCATCATTCATAGTTGGCCCATTTAAATCCCTTTAGAAATTCAATTTGGAGAAAGGAAATGACACGATTTAGCTTACTGAGGTATGCCAGAACATCCATGAAAATCAGACATGGGAATATGTGAGATTTTAAAACCCTCATCATTGTTCCCCTTTTTTACTGTGTGCAAAAAGGACTGAATAATCTCTGTACTTGTTGGAGCACATTTGCATTTTTGATCATTTATTTAGCCAAGGTGAATCATGAAATAGCTTCTGCCATGACACTCTCACAGGAAAAAAAAATCAAAGTAGCCAAAAGTTTGCTATAAAACAAGAAGGATTTTTGTTTTTTGCTGCAACTTTTTCTATACCATAATTTCTGTCCAAAACAAATCAAAAGAGGAAAAAACAGAAAAACAAATTGCACCCTCAGTCTCTCATATGGTACCACAGTGAGAGCAAGTTGGCATCAGCTTATGCCATCATTGTACATAATGAGGTACATACTTCAATTCAGCCAATTGTTATTTTTAAATGTGAATGTGAAATTATATTGTGGGCTGTGCATGCAGGAAATGCAGTCATGAAAACATGCAAAAAAACCCTCCCATGTATTATTTTTAAATATTTCAGACACAGACAAGAATAATGATCATCCAAACTTAATTTCATTTGTACTTTAATGAATAACTGATGGGCCTGTAATAAGCTCTTTTTTGCATTGTAATTTCAAATTAGAGACAGAAACATATCAGGAGAAACAAATAACTACAATCTGTCATTCAAATCTTCTTCTTCTTCGTCTGTTTGTGTGTGCGTGTGTGTGGGTGTGTGTGTGCGTGTGTGCATGCATGTGCCTGTGTGTTTGTGTGTGTGTGTGTTTGTGCGTGTATGTGTGTTTGTGCACAGGGCACCTGGTTGAATTGCGTTCTGCTCTCTTGGATTCTGCATAACTCCATATATTCTTTTTGACTCTTTAATTGCTTTTGCACAGTGGCCCTGATGATGATAAGGAGGACTTGGTGACAACATCTCAATTTCTCTCCCCAACTGAACGCTCCCCGTTTCAATTATCCTCGCCGTTTCCTTGCCGCGCTCACTCTCTGCCTCCAAATAAATTTCATTTCCCTTAAGCCCGCTGGTTTCAGTATCTGATGGCGTCTCACTCAGTTATCCATGCATGGTATTATCAGGAAGACAGGCCCTCACTGCTCACTGAGAGGGAAAGGCTGCAGGCCCCTTATTACATACCAAATATCAGGCACCATATTCAAATCCAAAGTAGCTGGCTGTGGGGAATATGCCTAAACTGGTTCAGCCTGTTAAGAGCACCAGCCTACATAGATAAATGAAGTCTACATACTGTGTGAGATGAGGGAATTTGCTTTGAATGTTATAAATGTAGTCATTTTAATAGCATTTACATATTTCCTTAGCAACTCCAACATATTTGTTAATTTGTTAAATCTACACAGAATGGAGGATCAGTGCAATTTCAATCTGAGAATGTACTGTACAGTATGTATGCAAAAGGAGACGTAATGGAGTTTAATTTGATAGTGTCTTTACCACATGTTGGGAATGTAGTCTGAACTGTCATGACATCACTGGATTCAAAGGAGACAACTTGCCTGAGCTCTCCAAACAATGAAATCATTACAAACAGCTTATCCAGGTTGCCAACCCATTAAAGACAGAGAACAGGGAGCTAAGAAGTTGGATACAGCCGTTGGGTATTGTGCAGCATTGCAAAGAAAACAATGAGACAATTAAATGGTGTGATATCCTATTGTTTTATTGCCTCCCAAAACCTCAAAGTAATATTCTTTCCTAGTTTTTTTTAAAATGACATAAAAATCTCTCCATGGAATATGAAATCCATGTGAGTTGATGCCATGGCAATTTTGCCACAGAGAAGAACCTCAGAGTCATATAATAATTACAGAGTAATGAACGCACAACAATAAACATGTAAACTATTCAAGGCGGCTGAGATAAGATAGCGTTTAAGCATGTCTTTATTGCAGGAGGTTCCCACAGTTCAGGGTGTTCAAAGGTCTCTTACACAACCACAGATGGTCATAAAAACCAGCAGTTCCTGATCAAAGCAGAGAGTGAATAAATATATGTCATTGATGAGCTTCTGCTGATTAGGTGTGTTAACAGGAGGTTTGTAGACTTTTTCATTTTCACTTCAGCCCACACAGTAAAATCCATTAACAATTAATATTTGATTCAGATAAACGTCCATGCTTTTCACTTCCTAGTCACTAGTGGGATAAAAACCTCCTTTTTTACATTTAATTTTTCTGTCCTTCACAAATGTTAACTATCCATCTGTTAAATGATGATTAATTCAAAGTCCAACTAGTTAGTGATAAATGCAATTAAATCATGCATAATAATATGCAACAACTACGAGTCAAGAAACTGTGAATTTTGACTGTGTGGAATGATAACAGCATATAAAAGCAAAATGTACAAAATTAAAAGCAAATATATATCCAACAGAGTTTAATCTATTTGAAAATTCCCCTGTGCACCAAGTAATTCAAAAGGTTTGTGAATCTTAAAATTAATCTGAAGTCTTCAGTCTTCCATCTGAACAATAAAAACAGGATTCATGGTGGGATTCAGATGGGTCAGAAATAATACTATGAAATTAAATTAAACCATTGTTACAAGGAAGTTGTGCACCATTTTCAAACACTGTGGTCTTTTCTAAAAAAAAATGTAAAATGATTTTTACATGTCAAGCAAATTCTCGCAATGGGTTTTATTGAAAAACATCATTGGGAAAATACAACTGTAATTATGACAATAATGAGTATAAGATTATACTCAGCAGTATAATATTATCTGAAAGATTTAGCTAAAGGAATTATATATTGTACAGAGAGAAGAGGCTAAAATATAACGTATTATTTTATCAGAGGGTGAAAGCTTAAATGAAGTTTATGAAATTTTAAAGTTCAAGACAAAACAAACACAGCAACTGTATATGTTTTTAAATTTAGGTCATTTTAGTGGGCATTTAGACAGTACATGTTCACCTGCAAGCTAGCTATCTCAGTTTTCAATTTTCTGTCAAATACATTTTCCTTTTTTGCCTATACCTTTCCTTGGCTTAAACCAACATTTGGCCTTCTGCTGTCTCTCTTATACTTTCAAAAGTGTAGAGTCTAAGTAACTATATAAAAACACATTTTCTTGTGTGACAAAAACTGCTTATTATTTTTGTATTTCTAGTCTACACAGACTATTACAAAAAGCAGGAATTCCTTGTGACATATGGCAGAAAAATGGCTTTACTTGCAGTATAATCTTTTTCTCATAATCCAGCCATTTTCAGTGGCAGAACTATCCTCTTTTGTGTAGTTTTGTGGCTTCATATGGGTTCACAAACATCAGAGTTTAGTCAGTGGGGTAAAAGTGACACACTAATCGCTTACTCTACATGAGATCATTACTTTAGGAGCTGTGTCTATAAAGGTGTTGCCATGAATGGTGGGAACTGTGATTTTTATTTGGTCAGGTTTATAATGTCTTTGATAACAGCTCCTATGTAGGCAGGCTTCTCTGCTGTAAAACTCACCGGGAAACTCTTTTATGTATGGACTTTATGCAGTGGCGCAACCCTATCAATGTGTTTGTTCACTCTGTTATTGAACAGTTATCTTTGTGACAAGAAGACACTCAATACCAGAGCAGATAAAGATGAAATGCATAGAAAGGGCTATTTTCTCCTTTCTGTTTCAAATTGAGACTCTTCTATTTTCAGGGTCAGTGGATTGAAGAAAAAGATAAAGATGGCCAGAAATGAGACAATCAGTGTTGCATGATCTGGGTCTTAATAACACAGTTCTCCACACTCATGGCCGATTGCACTGTGGAGATTTGCCAAATCATTTGAACAATCTATGATTCAATTTTCAAGAGTAAGACACTTAACTGTAAATTCAAAAGTCATTAGACACATTTGCAAGCTTTCGTGTGACCAAAAACAAAACAAAATCCAATGCAGGCTTTACTCAGAAACACAACAAAAAATGAGAAATAAAGAGCTGTTTTTAAAAGAACTGCTGTAACACCAACTCACATCCTGCTAGGATGCTGTACTGCAATGCATCAGTCCCCTAGCTCTGCCATTCCTTCTCTCCCTTATTTTGGGGCTGATTCAATTTCCCTCAGACAGACTCTCACACGCTGACGCCGTCTCCATTACAACGCGCAGCCAAACACAAGCATTCATTAATTAGTGGCATCGTTGTCTTTTAATTATGCATGTGGCTTATTAGGCACCTCACCCGTTCACCCAAGCCTTCCTGTCTACACTCCCCTCTGTTCCTCACCGTGCTCATACGGGACCTTTAAACTTCCACCTGCACATTATAGCTCTAATAAAGCTGTTATCAGCCCATGAAGGAGATGGCAAACAGGTGAGAAAGAGAGAGAGAGAGAGAGAGAGAGAGAGAGAGAGAGGGAGGGATAGCAAACGGGCGACTGAGGGTTCTGATATGTCAGCAACAGAAATTAGCTAACTGCACTCCCGACTGTGACACAGGCAGGTAGAGAGTAAACCCACCAACTCCCCTCTCTCTCTCTCTCTCTTTTCTCCCTTTTCCTTTAGTTCTTTCTTACTCCCTCTCTCTTTCTCTGCTTCTGCATACCACACACAGAGAGAGGGAGAGGGAGAGAGAGAGCGAGATAGAGCAAGCGAGAGGGAGAGAGCGTCAGCCGGTGAATTTTTACAGCTCTCCAAAATCATTATTGGCAATTAGCGTTCGTCAGGGAAGACAGCAGCTGCTTGTAATTACAGGTAGCCCCTCATTACTTCTCAGTGTAGGGGAGAGGAGGGATGGGAGGGAGGGAGAAAACATGTTCCAGAGCCAGTGTTTATATTTATTTATATATTTCTTTACCCGTGATGTTGAGCCACATAATGTATACCAGCTTATAGCAGAGGGGCGGAGGCTTCAGCAGGTGCAGCTCGAGAGGAGAGAGGAGGAGGAGAGACTAAACTCATTGTAAACAGCCGACGTTATCATACAAATATTGTGCTATTGCAGCAGTGATGTGTGTGTATAAGAGTGGATATGATTGTATATATAAGCATTTGGGCATGCTCATTACTAGGTGGTTTAGTTACAAGTATGCACCACTACTAACTCCTCACTTTCTATTGATACTCGAGCTAAGTTGTACTGTACTGTGTAGAGCTTACAAGCTGTGTTTCAATAAACAATGCACATTTTGAAGAATCGCATGAGAAAAAATTAATGGAAAAGGCAAAATTCAAAAAAACGTCAAAAAAACATCTAATGCATGCATTGAACTCTCATTACTGATCAGCGTCTTCCTGGATATTCCCATAATGTTCAAAAACATGCCTGGTTGTAGCAACTAAACAACCAATACTAGCTGAATTAAAACAAATTCCTGAAGACTTCTCCCCATCTTTCTCACATTGATGGCCAAGGCGACTGGTTTGTCTCTGGTTCACAATCTCTATCCTACTTCTTCTATCACAACCATGTTTAACGTAGCTTATATCACCAGCTTCTGATGAAACTGCACTTTTCTGTAGATTGTATATAAAAAAATGGACATAGCGAGGTGACGCCACTCATTGATTTGCATTAGAATTGCTGTTTATGGTCTTTTCCGTTTGGAGATGTGTGTTGCTTTACTGTACGTCTTCAAATCTTATTAACAAAACAATGAATTCCAAAATGACTGCCAGCACACACTTATTACATTCAGCAATGGAGACCAGAATGACTTGATGAAAAAAATGACTGACTTAGTATTTCCCGAAGGAAATTGACGCTTTTTGAATAGAAGTGAAGTGGAATCAGGGTTTTTTTTGGAGCCAGCATTTAGTGGCCTTCGATGGCATTGCACTTTAAGGTACTTCCCATTGGCTTCAACCTCAAGCCGTGGTAGTTGCTGCTTGGTAGAGCTTCTCGTCTGTGTAAAGCTGTAAGATCTCAGCCTGACATGGCGAAGATTGAGGTTAAGGTGACCTGACATCTTAGGGCACACCTCACTGTTATCATGCCCTAAAGATCAGCACTGCATGGCACAGTGGGGTGTTCAGTGGGCCTTGGATGCTGATATGGTTTGGCCTTTAATGTTCTCCACTAATGGTTAAAAAAGGTTGGAATGAGGGCACCTTCACCATAGTGATTGCTCAAAACTCTAGGATTACTCATTCAGGAGGAGCTGGTGCCTGATAGACCAGAAACTCCTTTGAGAAATTGTCACTCCTTGATAGAAGTAGCATTCCTACCTAATCAGCACGCTGAAGCTTAAAACTGGGTTAGGGTTAGGTTGAACGTTGCTTAATTTCGTTCTTGTTTCTAATCTCAAAGCAAACCACCTCATTAAATGATACCTTTACTCGAGTTTAGATTCAACCATCAAAGGTTTATATTTTCATACTTTTCGAGCTATGTTCAACATCATGTTTTGTGCTGCCCACTTTTTATTGTTTTATGAGGGTTTGGCAAAGTGAAATTGTTGAGCTTTCACTCCAAGAGATATGTCGAATCAACATACTTTCTTTTTGTTTCGCCAAAAAAATGTCATTTATGTAAATGTTTGTAGCAAACTGGGTAAGGTACAGATTAATTTAACTGCATAGCTGAAATAGTTAAACCTTTACTCATGAAGGTGGTGAGATGTAGCTTTTGGTTACTATAAAAGGAGATATTTCTGGGGGTGATGAAGATGAGGTAAACACATACCTCAGGCCGGGCCTAGACTCCTATGAATAGTTAATTAATACCATCTGAATGCTTTATATGCCCTAGCGACTGCAAGGCTTGAAGTCTCCCACAGAAACAGCCATAGCCGAGGGCAACAATCAAACCAATTAACCCAGGGCAGAAAACAGTGGAGGTGGGGTGTGTGCAGCAAGGTAATACAGTATGGACCATTGCTTCTACTGATCCCTTACCTCAGACAGAGCAAGGTTAGGTTCAGGGGAGTGGACACCCTGCTCCGTGTTGGGTGTAGTTTTCAACATGGAGGTCAGGTCTGCTACATGCAAGGCCTCTCTGCAAGACTAACAAAGGGCATGCTAATAGCAGCCAAACATTAGCCTCTTAGCCTCCACGGAGAGTTTGGCTCGTTCTCAGAGGAAAGGAACGTCTGAGTTTGTTTTTTTCTTTGTTACTGAACGTAATTATAGTCTCACTTACCAAGTGAGTCATTTTGGTTCATATGCTCCACAAAGGAAAAAAATGTCACCTCTGTCAATCTTTTGCTGACTTCCATGACAAGCCGTCATCCTCTATCTCCCTCCCTGTTAATCAGCATCATAACAGTATACACAACAGTCGATAAACAGCTCTTTCTGCCAACAACATAAAGCCCCAACCATGTTCTTGCTAATTCATAAAGCATTGCCATTTATGGTCGCTTTCAATAAACATATACTATAATTGTCTGTTACAAATAAAAAAAAATCTCTTCAGACCTTGAGGATATCTGCAAAGCTTTATTCGCTGCGAGGGTGCTAGTATTTATTTTCTGCACACACACAGGCTCCTGCTCAGTTACAGTAGAACAACCGGCATGCTGGCAGCAGAATGGCTCACATTTGCAGGGCATCTCTCGTTTCCACTGTAGACCGTCCAACGCAAATACAAAGAACAACTGTCACATTCAAACTGGAGCTGAAATGACTGGCTGGGTTTCGATTCATCTTGTCTGTCCGGGTCCCTCTTTTTTATTTGCTGCCATGAAAAGTTGGAACTGTATGAGAACCCCGCGCTAGAGGGAGAAGATCAAGTGTGTAAGGATTTAACAGATGGAATTGGGACTAAATGAAGCGCTAATGCATGGATGGTATGAATCCACTGTGCAAGCTGCAGGTTGTTTAAAATTCTCTAGCAGGGACATGATGAGATGGTTTGTGTTCAAGGTAGAAGTTAGTTGATTTAATTTCCACTTTAGTGTTGTAGAGTGTTTGTTTAAAATATGTCAATTCCTGTTAAAATAATATCTGTGATTTCACTTTTCGAGATACAGACAATTTGCAGAAAATCAGCAAGGATGCATGTAGTTTATACAGAATGGATGGACTTTTTCATTTCTTGTGAAAAAATGTACCTTTGTGTAGGTGATACTACTATTTGGTTTACATACAGTACAGAATTACTAGATTTCTCTTTTATTGAAACATGCTTATGGGTACCAGTTTAATTTAATACTTTATTAAGTGGTCAACCAAAATGAAATAAAGAGCAAATAACAGTTTTACTCAGTTTAAAATTGATGTGTTTTTTAAAGTCTGAATGCATCTGCTTTAAATGTGATTTGGGAAACAGGCTTGTGAAGACACTTCACATCCTTCCCTCTTTATTTGTACAGTGCTGTGACTTTGATAATGAGTACTTAATGTTGTACCACTGTTCTTAAATAGGGGAAATTACACTGTATGTTTTACACTGAATTGAATTACACAGAAAACATTCCTGCTCATACTGGGCTACATGCAGTGTTCACGAGAAAAGTGAGATCTTAAAACACACCCTTATTTGGATGCTCCCGCTGCTTGTTACTGTGGCAGCTTTGAGAAATATTGTCGTTTGGTTCTACTGATGCTCGCAGTGCTGCAGTGCTGCATTTTAAACTGTTGAGTCAGATTTCATTTACCAGCTCTTTCATCTGTTTTAACTCAGTGAGGCGAGGTATCGCACAGAGTGCGTCAGTGTGTCTCTGTGTGTGTGTGTTGCAGTCGCAGTGAGAATATGTGTATATAAATTTGCGTGTCTGAATTTGTGTGGGCCTGTCTGTGTTGCTTGTGCTTGTGTTGTTTGCGTGTGTGTGCGCGCTCTGGCGTGTGTGTCTCCAAATGTGTGCATGTGGCTCCCAACCCAGAGCTATTATGTGGAGACAGCAGGTATAATATCTGCAAACCTTTGCCGCTGTGCTGGATAAGTAATGGCCTCAAGACGTCACCTTTATCTTTAGCCACACTCCTGCAGCTGGGGCTGTGTATTCCCTGCCTCACACTCCCTCCATGATACACAGGTGTGGCGTTATGTGTTTGTGTGTATGCCGTTTATCCCACAACACCTCCTCCTCCTTATGTATTTGCCACACACAAAAGTGGTCATGAGGAAAGCAGATAGGGCCAAGACTGACACATTCATTTTCCTTAACGATTCCTTGCGATGGCAGTGCTGCAGCCTTTTAAGCAGCTTTAGCTATATATCCCCTACAGACGTCGACACTGGTGAGCGCAGAGCAAGGCGCCACTCGGAGCATCCCATTATGCCCCGCAAGCGGAGAAAGGGAGGCCATGGTGAGGACAGATAGGAGGAAGGAGGATGGAGAGGAGAAGAAGGAGGAGGGCGAAATTTAGACAGAGACAGAGAAGGCAGAGGCAGAGAGATGCGGGAGTAAAGAGACAGAATGACGTGTGAGATAGATAGGGAGAGAAAATTGAAATGAGACAGAGGGAAGGAGAGAGAGAGGTGAAACAAAGGAAGAGTTAGATGGGGAGTGAGTGAGCTTTGTGGTCTCAGGCTCCATGGGAGGTTCAGCCCAATCATTTATAAAAGGTAAATGCTGTCAGGACGCAGGGCGTTTAAAGGCGCGCCGCTGCAGGTGTGATTTATGCTCTCAGTACGGGGCTATAAATCACCCTGCCTTTGTTTCCACAGGCTGCTGCTACTGCTGCTGCCGCGTCAAGACATAACCATCCCTGCCTCATCTATAGCAGGCACACACGTCCAAACACACTCGCACACACACACACACACACACACAGAGACTGGACAGCAATAAAGAAAGAGCAAAGAAGCATGATGATGGAAAGGGATGGATGGATGGATGGAGAGTGAAGAGAAAAGGGGTGACTGGTTGGAGTCCATCAATGAGACGTGTTGAGTCGGAGAGGTGCGGATGTGCTCACACGCACAATCACACACGGCTATCAGTGCAGAGCAGGGAGAATCTGCTCTGACACAGAATTCATGTTTTTTCCATTGTTGTAATTCAAACAGTGTTGAATGAATGTGACCCGCTGCCTTCTGAAGAAGTTGGACTCCAAAAAAAGAACCAGACCACAATCTGTGAAGCCGTCAGAAAGCAATTTCCACAAGGGCACGGCTGGCCTGTAGACACAATGTACAATATTTCTTTGAGCTTCCACACCCAAACTGACACTTTGCATCCACATTTTATTTGACTTTACTGGATGAATTGGAGCAACTTGTTGAACAAATATTAGTTGATCATTAGTCACTGCATTAGTTATATTAACTATTTATATTAGTTATGCTGCTTTCAGATGGAAGTGAGAACTAGGGACAAAGCTTTATTTCCTCCATTTTTTCAATTGTAACGATACTTGACTCTAGACTGGAAGTTGTTTGATGAACTAGTGTACAAATTACAGCAAATATTTGTGTTCATAAACAAACATTTTGTTTATAACAAAAATCATTTTGTATAATTTAGCAGTGACTTGTACATCGACAGTTGCTGACTCAGGTCTTGTGTGAGTGTGACGGCTTGGTTTTTTACCTTTGGTCAGCAGTCTGCTCTGAATGCTCAATTATGGGTTGTATGTCAAATCTTGACTGTATGATGTCAATTTTAGACATGTCAGATTGTGGAGGAAAAAAAAGTTTTCTAGCGATAATGAAATGTTGTCCTGGCTAATGTATTCTGTGTCATTTGATGTTTTCTGATTAGTCTGTTTATAGGTGCTTGTAGTCACAGCAATCACACTGAGAATTTTGTCTTAAATAGAATAAACCCAGTTCACAATCGTACAGTGTAAAGCATTAATGTGCTCTTCTGCTCATAAAGTCAGTCTTGTGTTCTTTGAGCCACTCCAGAAAGTGTTTGTTGGAGCTGTTACAGACAAAATTCTTCTTCTCGTGAGCTCCTGTTTGCGCAGACATAATAGATTTCCAGTTATCCAAAGGCCTTTTTGTAGCGTGAAATATCACTCCATTTATTTAAAAGATTCTGGTTCTCCTCACCACGACAATGCAGTTACAGACAATATTTTTTTTGGTGGATAGCACAGCATTTTCTATAGTTGCCAATGGTTTTCCCCAGTCACACACCAAAGCTTACAAGAACTTCAGTGGTGAGGACATAGGCAGTATTGATATGACGGCTGTGTGGGAGGCAATGGCACTTCAGCAAGGTCACAAGTCCTGCTTATGACAGTCACATTGTCAGCATTCCCTAACCAGCTCAGATAGAGCCTTTTGTTCTCCACAAAACACCCACAAGTTTTTTGACGGGGTACGAAATGGGTTTAATTTCTGTCAATTGTGACGTGTAAATAGAAGGACTGCAGGGTCAAACTGTAAGGCTCAGGGGCCACATTGTCGATCATTGACACATTTTGGTAAGATTTGTCTTGTGATAAACGGCGAGTCTGTTACTCATTAAAGTGAGTCTGAGTGAAAACAGTATCTTCCTACTCATAATGTTAAATTCCCCTCTCTTATGTGCTGTGATATACAGTGTCGTCAGTTTGAGATATTCAAAACATTTCAGGAGTTATGTTATTCGAGGGTGATATAATCAGCTTGTTCTTGTGCCATGAGTCAGTGAGCTCCTACCTTTCTTCAAATGACTTTAAACAATGAGAACAAGCAATTGGGTTCACACGCTGATGAGGGCACCAGCAAGAGTAATAGTATATATTTCTATTGTTGAGAAAAAGGAATAATAAAAATCCCTGAATCAAAATGCAGATTTTTGTTCATGTAGTACGCAATATTGAGGTTACTGTGGGTCGATAAATTATTCCTTCCTATCTCCCTGTTTAATTGTTCTGTCTCTCTTTGTATTGATACCATCTCACAGTGTTGTGTATCGTTGAATCACATTTAACTGAGTTGCATTTTCTTGACAAATGTCTGAATGTATGGATTTATGTATTTAAGGTGGATTTTCTACTCTGTAGTCTACTCAAGATTAATAGTTTAAAATGAAAGCATGAAATTTGTATTCAAAAATTCGATTCATGTTAAAAGAAAAGTTCATTCTTGCCCATTCAGCCTGTGCATAGTCCAAATAACAGAACAGCAAGGAAGTCATCATATTTAAGAACCTCTAATCAGCAAATATTTGGTATTATATGATACATTAATACGTTTATAACATGCTTACTTCATAAACTGTGGATTGACCAGTTAGATTTTTTGAGTCATCATTTCAGCACTACTTCCTTCCCTTCTATACATCTCAGTTCAGTTTCCAGGAAACGGGCGATACTGTACTACAACAAAAATGATGTACAAACACTCCTCCACTTTCCTAAAAAAGAGAATGCAGCACTTGGTCTCCACACATAATCAATCCTTTCACCCGAACATATTTCATCCTTGTACGCATCATACTCAACAGAAACCCAATTGTATTCTTGAAAGCGGTCAACAATGCTCTCCACTCAATACATAATACAAGCGTATAAATCACCTCAGAGAAGGCTCTCTGTCTCTCTGGCTGTGAGTGGTGGGGGAGGAAAATGGAGCTGTAACACGCAGGGAACACGTACAAGCTGACCTGAATGGCTGCTGGTATTCTGATTTCCCCCAGGAGCTCCTCTCTGGCCTGTGCCGGTGTTTTAGATTCCAGAGGGAGGCCATTAATGCTCAGCCTGACGACCTGATCCATATGTATGGCTGGCTGTTCTGTTCTGTTCAGCGCCTGCCTCCCTGCCTGCCTACCTGACTGTCTGAAGGCCTGCTGGAGCCCAAATTGGTTACTCGTTTGCGAAGATAGAAATAGAATAGCGGACATGGCCGACACAAAGGACAAGCAGGATGGTTTTACAAGGTGATTATTCAGACCATGCGTCTGGATGTCTAGCAGCAGCTAATAGGCTCTATTTGCAGTCGGGGGAACACAAACGGGTTGCTGTCCTTTTACTTTGAGACCAGTTGGTATGGGTTATCAGTACATGACTGATTATCACGCTGTCCTGTCAACCCCTCCTGACACAGCAGACTGCACTACAAACGGGGAATGGAAAAGCTTTTTTGCAGCAGCAATTATCCCAGCCCTGTGATGTGGATATAGTTCTTCATTTTATTGGTTGGCGCTCACTTGCTTTCTCTTTTCCTACCTTTCTCTTTTTCATCCCCCTCTTCACTCTCCAATACAACACAATCTGATTTGTCTCTCATGATGGGATTGGCCTGATATCCTTTTAATGGTCACATACACTTCTGTATGCTCCACAATCTCCAATTGGCCAGCTGTACCGAGCGCAGTCGAACAACGTCTAGACAGTCTAATTAACAAATCATTTCTGAAACACTATTATCCCACTTGGTGAGGGAATAAAGGAGGCCAAAAGACTAAAAGACTATATCTGCACATCATGCTTTGCTCTTTGTTTTCCCTCTGATTTATCTGTGCACGTCTCTTCCTTGCTCCTATTTTGCTTTTTTATTTTACAGGTTAAAAATAACTTGACTGAGTAACTGAGCTGGACTTGACATCGATTTAACTTACTGGTAGTCGAGGGTCTCTTTGTCTTTCTAGGAGACGTTCTGGCCTGTGCTAATATTAAAAATTGATAAAGCCAGACCAGAAAATAAAGTGGATGTGAACTATGCTGTCCAGATATAGCCGGTTGCCATCCTATAGCAACTGTTCTCTCATGTCTTATATCCATTTAGCACTCAGCATGAGGTTAAATCATCATCAGGGGTAAATAGTGAGCCAGACTTATATCACAAAACATCCCGTCACATTAAGGTGCACGACAGGGACAGGGTCTGTGCAGAATGGAAGAAGAGGCAGTAGATAGTCTTTTTAAACCAAGCAGAATTACAATCCTTTTCTATAGAGGGTACTCAGTCATTTATGGAACAAACACTTTATATTCTCTGTCACCGCACGACAGAAATACAGAGATATGAGCCATTCTCTCCTCACTGTTATTTACTAACCATATTATATAAAAAATATTAAAGCAGGTTATATATTAGAATAAATGCAAAATAACAGCACTATATGTCCACCATTGTCATCAAATCACTGACCGTATCAGTGGTCTGAACATCAAAACCTTTATTAACCTTAAGTCCTTGACCACAAGCTATGTTATGTCTAAGAGCTGAATACTGAACTAGAAGTCAGTGGCAACTGACTGCAATGAAACTCTCCTCTTCTTCATGTTTTGGAAAAAATAAATTAAAACAAGTTTTGAAATGTTATGACAGTATGGTTGAACATAATCTTTTATTTCTAATTACTAGATGATGAAGGAGTGAAATATGTAAAATATGTCAGCTCTGGGACAGAACATTCTTGCTAATGATAAAGAACATTTTAGCCCTGAGCTTTATGAAAGCTTGAGGCTAAAATGTGTCAGAAATGTTTAAAAAAAATATATATATATATTTCTTTTTCTTATGGATCAGTTCTAACTGAAAGTGTCCACATAAACTAATTATTGACAAAAATGTTGAAAATGGAAACGATGAGTAAATTGAAATCCCCAATTTACATAGAAATGGATTAATGGCAGCAGACATTGTATTTATTTGATGCTTATAATGAGATGATTGAAAAGAAAAAAGAAAAATGTTTGAACTACTAGAATACAAAAGGCACAATTTGCTCTGATCTTTAATATATGTTTATTTGCATAGATTCAAATAAATATCTCCCTGTTTAAAATCAAGTTCCTATTTTTCTTTCTTTCTTTTTTATCTAGTGCAAATATTAAATGGAGTATTACTGACATATGTGTTTACCTATTTCACTTTGATTATCGCAATTGTTGTAAATCTAAAACAATTATGATTTTCAACTCTTTCGCCAAGTGAAAAAATAAGTCTTGATGATTGGCTGAGAAAATGATCCAGGAACAGTTTGCCCATCACTTGTTGGCTAGGGGTATAATCCTAATGTTGGCAGTACAGAAAGTGTCTACTGCCTTCCAGTCAATACTGAATAAAATAAATGTCCCTTTTTAAGATGTGTAGCTTCTCTTAAATTCATCTGTATCTATAGACTTTTTAGAAATAGTTAAAATGAGCATTCAAATTTGTAGCTTCTGCAAGTCAAATACATTTTCTTCTGGCAAAATCATTCCGTATGCAGCCTTTCTCCTTACAGATATGACTGATAGAAGAGTGATGATGACTTGCTGGAGGTGTTGAATTTTCTTGTCGCAGAGTCTCCAGTGAATTACCCTGTCAGACTTTCATTAATGACAGCTATAAGTCAGAACATGTGAGGAACACACACAGTGAGACACAGAAACATACAGTATCTGTCTTTACTCCTGCCGCCTGATTCCTTTCTTCTTATTTCCCCTCTGTCGGCTGCTCTCCACCTTGTATAAAGCTCTAGTAACACTTTACTGCTTAATGGAAGTCTCTCTTGTGCATAATGTGCTTACAAGGGTGTAACAGCAACGTGTAACAACCAGCATGCAGATGTAGCAGCTTGTTTTGACATTGTTGCTGCCTTGTGTTTTACATTAACTTAATGTAATCAACAGAGTTTTACTGATGCACAGTTTTATTGCGTACCCTACTTAGACTTTTCCACACTTTCCTGCACATTGGAATAAGGCCATCCTTAAAGTAAAGTGTTATCAAGACGATCCCTAAAGCAGGAGCTTTGAGAGCTGTAATGCTTACACACTATCATCCCTGGTTAAAAACAAGGGGATTTATCAGGGATGTCTCTGCCTGGGCTGGGGCTAGGGGGACCAAATTACAGCCCCAGTGTCTGGTTGAAGGCGGAGAAGGAAATAAATGGGTCTAGATATAATGGTGATGGCCCCTGGGTGGTACTCCTGTGAGGGAGAAAGACGAGATTAGAGTGGAGGTGTGAGCTCACAGTAAGATTACATTTTCCCTCTTTTTAATGGATAAGTGCTTCTCTTTTTTTTCCTATTTCACTCCCACTATTCTGCTTCTGTTTCACAGTGTTCCATTTCTCTATCTGCCCTCCGTCCCCACACACATGCAAAACACACACATGCACGCACATAAAAAAAGCATACTCATGCACGTACGCACGCACATATGCACGCACACACACACACAGCCCAAACACTCACATCTCTCCTCTCTCCCTCTGTCACCCTCTCCCTCCGTCCTCCCTCACTTGATCCTTACACCTACGTGCTACAGATGGTTTCATTTTATAAGAGATAAAACCACATTTGGTGGAACTGATTAAACAGAGGGAACAACATCCCCATCTGCCATTTATTCCAATCTCAAATTGCTTGGGCAGATGCTGACATCTTTGGAGATGATTGATTCACCCCGTCTGGCCAGAGAGGAGTGGAGAGGAGAGCGGAGCTGGATCCTCCCCGGGGCTGCGGCTTCCTGCCGCCCTGCCATGGCTCCACCACTGTGTCACTTCACCAGCGATGGAGCCCCCAGCTCGCCCCCCACCCCTCCTGCAGTCCCCCATCTCTTGTCTCCAGCAAGCTGCTGCAATCAGCACAGCCCCTGATTGGACTTGGGCAGGTGAGCGCAATACACTTTAATCATGAGGCCAGTACATGCCAGATCATTCCCTCTGTATTGGTGTGTGACTGTGTGGTGAAAGAGTGGGTGGGTGATCTGGGTTTGCTTGTGAATCCATTAGAGAGTAGTAGAGGCACCCAAATACAAATAACATATTTTTTCACTTACTTCTAGTATTACCTAGTGTCAAGTTATGTGCTGTTGAAGTTTGTATTTGTTGACCACAGCTCTGCCCAAACTTGAAAACGGCTGATCAACTGCTGAAGGACACGATGGACAACTCAATTCTGTTCAATCTTGAGTTTTTTTATTTTGGGTCAGAAGGGGATGAATGGGGTGTAACAGAATAGGTTAATAACCTAGGATAAACAGAAAGACAAAGGCATTAATAGCAAATAATTTCAGTTCACACTTCTTAATATAAAGAATGAATGAATTAATAAATGTTAATGTTACTTGATAAATGAAATGAAATTAAACTTATTCAGATTAATTCAACTCAAATCATTTCAAAAAGGTTAACAATTAAAGTAACAAGCTACACCAAAGGTCACTATTAGAGTACTAGAAACAAAGCACGAGTACCAAGGTACTTCTATAAAATCATAATAAAGTTTCCAATTTACTCAACAAAAATAACCATTGCAACCACAAACACACAATCAAAGCATTTGGGAAGCATGGCCTCCAAACTTAAACATCTACTGTTCTGTACCAGTGGTGTCTTCAATGGTCGATCAGGAGCAGGCAAGAGAGCTGACTGAGCCAGCTCCAAACATTTAACCATGCTTCCTGTATGGGTGCGCAGGTGAATGTGCTTCCTCAGGCACTTCCTTCCTCTTACCTGGGGTTCCACCACTGATGTGGTTGCCCCCTGCAGGTTTGGAGTGTCTGGGATCTGAGACTGTGGCTCCTTTCTCAGTGAACCAGGTTTTGACACAACACCTAGTCATGCAGATAGTTTTGGTTTCATTTGCCCAGCTTTCGATATGAGATATTTGCCTCCACTCCAGTGAAATTGTTTTTAAAGCTCTCAAAATTGAACAGCAACATGTCATTCCAGAAACAGTGTTACGGTTTGTCAGGATAATCCACATACGTCACTTTTAACTGTTTTCATTGGAACTGAATGTCCTGTGATTTACCCAGAGTAATAATGATACTAATTCTTGAAATGGGTTTTTATTTTTCAGTGCTGCCATGAATTAAATTCTGTTCACTTCTGTTATCTCCATATGGATGGAAATCTCAGAAAAACTCAGAGATATACAGTATATCTCAAAACCTGAGCATATAAATACTACCTGCACAGCAAGATACTATTAGAGGTAACTGAGAAAATATGTGGAACCTAATCCAAGTGTCCAGGCAATATGCTGGCCTTTGGCTGACACTGATCATTAATTGTTTAAAATAATCATCATCCCACAGGGACTTAAACTTGTGTGATGTATTGTAAGGCTGTTTTCTCATCAGTCTGTGCATGAACTTTCCTGATGGTGCAGAACATGAACTAGAGTTGTTGCTGTGCTCTGAGGCCACAGGGTATAACAGTTGTATGAAAAGAATACCAATGGGTCCCTGATGATTAGATATTCCACTCAACCTTCATCTAATCAACATTTATAGTGTCCTGCCTGTGGAATTACACTGCCCTCCACTAAATCGACTCTGCATCATCACTTGTAAACACTCAAGCATTTTAAGATGGAAAACTCTTCCTGCGAAAGTGCCATCAAAGCCAGCGGTGTGTGAGTGTGCGAACAAACGCGCATAGTCTCGTAAAAACTGCTGAGCTGGGCTCTTCAATGCAATCAGGCTCCGGTCTCAGCTCATATACTTGTTTGATGATAACCGAAGATGGAGGGAGAGTGATGGAGCTCTCCAAGGGACCGCAGCGATAATTTAGCTCGGGGAGTGGGTGTGAATCATGGTGAAGGCGCAGGGGGGCTGGAGGTGGTGGATGAATCATTAGGGTGGGGGCAGGAGGGGATGGAGAGATGGAGAAGAGGGTACTGTCCTCCCGAGGGCTTAGATCCATCAGGCAGCACTGCTGTGGCTTCGAATGCAGCATCGACCCGCAGGACTGCAGCCCAAACCCGTCCATCTTTTTTTTTTCTCATCTCGGTTCCTTTTGCAAACTGTTGGCCTCAGTATTTCTCTATCGCTTTGATTCATAGCAGTCTCTCTCATTCTCTCTTTCTCCTCTCCCTCTATCATCAGGCATGTCATTCCACATCAGAGGCCTCATCTCTCCCTTCCCCATGTCTCCTAAGCCTCTTGAAGTATGACTGGGCCTGTGAATGGCAAATGAATTTCCAATCTGAATGCACGCTCTCACCCTCTCCACTCTCTGCTGCCCTCCATCTCTCGCCTCAGGCAACTCATTCTGCCTCTCCTCCCCTCTATCCTCTCCTGTCCCCCCACACCCATTGCAAACTCTGATGGGATTCAGAGCAAATTGCTCACCCCTGGTAAAAAAAAGACACAAGGTAACATAAAAGGAAGAAAGTGAATTGTTTCAGTCAGCCGACTGCCATTTTGCATGACTGTGTGACATGATGAACAGTGTGCACTCTAAAATCTAGCCCTAGACTGCCCTACTTCTCCCAGTGCAATAATCCATTACCAACAACATCCACGCCTTTTCAAGAGTTTCAGCTCCCCAAGGCTTTGACTTTGGACAGGCGGAGGTTAGAGGAAAACAACCTGAAAACAGCCTTATCTCCCAACACACGAATGTTTGTTAAGGCTCCCCATTAAGTCTCCCCCTGAATTTGCATATTAATTGCATTTTGGCTCTACTTCCTTCCTTTAAGGCTGCTGTTTATAGGTTCTTTATTTCTTTGAGAAGACACAGATGTCCGCGGGGAGCTCACCTGCAACGGCGGACAAGAATTGAATTCCACAGGAAATTGCTTTAACTTGAGTGTAATCGAATTTGCACCCACACACACCTTGACTTGAGGACCTGGAGGGCACGCACGCATGTGGATATAGATGTACAGTACATAAAAACACACAAAACTACACACACCGCATACTTATCAAACAGAGAACGAAACGCCTTCTGAAACAACCTTAAAAACTAACACTACTACAATATGGTAATTCAGATGGATGTTATTTTCAAGATATCTGGATTCCGCAATACTTCTCACGTCTAACATGTTTTTCCATCCCCTCACTGCCTTCTTTTTTTTCTTGTGAAACGTGTTTACGGCATCAGACATCAGAGCATGGTTTGGCAGCTTTCTCAACAAATGTTTGAAAAGATGTGAAAGTTTTAATGACTGGATTGAGCAGGGGATAAAGGAACAGCTGGAGATTCTGTAATGTAGTGGCTATTCTTATATAGGAGAGGTACACTCAAGCTGTCTCATTTGAAAACCAATGCTGCACTTTTATCCATACTTAAGAATAACAGGTGATTGAGCATTCTCTCGTCCCTATCTACAAAACAATGTGGCCATATGGAACTTATTTGAATCAAATGTACTGAATGGCACTCTATATGTGTGATATCGCATTATGCAGAGTGGGTCTATTTATTATTTTTAGGATAATAGTTTCATTTCACAGATTGTGACTCACATGGTTTTTTCCCCCCACCAGCTTAGTTGCAGTGATGGCTTACCATTTAATAGAAAATACCAGACAATGTTCTAACTGAAGTAGTCATTATTTAGATTATTAAACATTGGCAGTAACAATGTTTGTGATGATCTGCATCTTGAACAATACTATTAAATTCCTGGGATACAACTAAATTCCACCACAGGAGACTTGCTTTTATGGTAATGGTCCTTTATTCAAGTGAAAATCTAATGATCTGCACTCAGCCTATCGGAGTAACTCAGTTCCGGGGCATTGATTTCCTTTGTGCTGCAGATTGATCTGTGGCCTGTTAGAGCTCAATATGTCACAGCCTCCCTGCAAAAGGGCCACAATACAAAACAGATGCATGAACACATCCATGAATATAACAGTGGAATAAAGAAGGTACATACTAGAGTAAATCAAATATCATGAAACATAAATGTAATGTAAATACAGCATGTAAAGATGCCCATTTAAGGGCGTGTGACAGACTAACTCATTCATAAACATATTCAGTGATGGAATGTAACTAAGTATATAGATAAGTGTATAGATACTTGAGTATTTCGATTTTATTCTACCTGACACTTCTACTTCACTACAGTACAGAGAGAAATACTACATTTATTTGAAAGGTTTAGTTATACGTATTTATAGAAATAACATATGATGAGCTCATAAATTACACTGCATTGTTAAAGATTAAACCAGTGTTTCCCAAAATTCAGTTTGTAGATGTGGCTCCTTGTTATGTTTCATAGGTATATTCTTTACATTTCCACTAAAAAGATAGTTCCCTCTGACCTTCTCACATGCTTTAATTTCAATAACAGTTTGCCAACCCCCACCCCTCCAAAAAAAAGAAACAAACAAAAAAAAGAAACAAAAACAAAAACAACAACAACAACCCCAAAACGAAACAAAAACAAAACAAAAACATAAAACAGATTTGTGTATCAGAACTTAGTTTTTTTCTCCCCCCTCAGAGTTATCTTGTGAGCCTTTGGAGCAGACCGACCCCTAGGCTGGAAACCACTGGAGTAAACTAGTTCACTGTAAAGTAATTCTGATGAAGCTACAACAGTAAAATGCTGCTCACATATTGATGTCTACTTTATTAAATGTAACGAGTGCTAGCAAAACAAGCATACTTTTATTACTTCTAACACTTTAAAGTTAGCTGATAATACTGAACTTTTACTCATTAATATTTTTACATTTTGATGTTGCTACTCAAGTAAAGGATTTGCGTACTTCTTCCACCACTGCACATATTGCAAATTAACAACATCACAGAAGATGCTAATGACGATTTCATAGATGCCACTGGATCCCCATTTGGACTCTAACATGGTCATTAATGTGCCGCTATGCCACTGGCCCTGATGCCTCTGCCCTCTCCACTCTAATGTGAATAATTTGTGAGCAGTAGCCTGGGAGAACACTGAGTCTCATTACATCTCCTTTTGCATTGGACCACTCCCCAAATCTCCCTATAGCAGCATCATCCCCCTCCACCCACTGGACCACATCCTCCTAGGGCAGATGCAAACACACACAGACACACACACACACACACACACACAGACACACACACACACACACACACACACACACACACACACACACACACACACACACACACACACACACACACACACACACACACACACAAATTAGACCCTTAGTCTTTCCATTAGGCCATTTACTGTAGCACACATCTTTTAACATGGTTGTCTGACTTCTCTGTCTCATCTGTGCTAATGCAGACTGGGCACAGACCCCCACCAACGTGTGTCTGAGAGAGAGAGAGAGAGAGAGAGAGAGAGAGAGAGAGAGAGAGAGAGAGAGAGAGAGAGAGAGAGAGAGAGAGAGAGAGAGAGAGAGAGAGAGAGAGAGAGAGAGAGAGAGAGAGAGAGAGAGAGAGAGAGAGAGAGAGAGAGAGAGAGAGAGAGAGAGAGAGAGGGTGAGAGACAGAGATCAGTGTCTCAGTTTTGGAGCATTTATCGACGAGCAAAGACAAACAAAGAAATGCACAGGGACCTTGCGGTGCAATACATATGGTATGCAAGAGCCCTGCAACAGCATGCATGCTTGCATGAGTGTATATGCACACGCTCGACTCTGCTCTGAGGAGGTTTCTGTGTGATATTTGTGTATAATGTGTTCTAAGGGGTTCGGTAGGCACGCGATGGGACACATAGGGCTGCTCTCCCGCAGATGCAATTAGGCTAAATGGGATTATGCCTATCACATTTCAGACAGGCCGGCCCCACAGCCACCTGGGGGAGAGGGTGATGGGTGGAGGAAGAGGAGGGGGTGATGAAGAGGGATAGAGAAAGAGTAAAGGGGGTGGAGAAGATGCAAAGAGGGGTATGTGGTCTCTAAGAGACAGCATCCAGTGTAATGTAGTAGCTGTTGTGTAGCATACTAGTGCTGTTCTGGTTTCTTTATACAGTATTGAAAAGATTTTAAGTATTATGATAACACAAAATATACAACGATATCCTTGATGGGATGATTCAACACATTTCTGCCCCTACATAGTGGCATTGTATGTTGCCTTTGATGTGATGTACTATAGCGAACCCCCTCTGGTATAAGGCTAAATGTCAGCATCTACAAAGAAACCGAGTGAGGGGAGGCTGACATTTTCACACCGGGTGATTGTGACTATAGATTCTCTTCATAGAGGTGGTGCTCTATTGAACGGTGTGGTCACAGGGTGAAGGAGAGGAGATGGATGAAGGAGAGAGGCCATACAAGGTGTTCAGATACAGATTTGTTTTTACAGGTAATCATTTTAGACACGCCTGTATGGAATCAAAAGGCTGCAAACTGTATAGTAAGAAGAAATGATGCCACTCTGCATTGTCTTAGGAGGCCTGACAAAAGCATTTATCATTTCATGTCTTCATGACTCATGTCATACAAAACTGCTTAATTATGTGTAAACTTATTATTATTCATTTAGTTTGGCTATGTCACATTGAGGATGGAGCAATATTACAGGTAGTTTTGGTCCACATGGTGTTTTAATGGGAGAGTTCATAATAACCAAAGTAACCAAGGCCTCTATTTAATCTTAATGATCTAATTGAAAACAAGCTAGTTAATATATGTTCTGGAACAGATCCCTGATGTTAGTTTGTCTTGTTCAAATCATCTTAAAATCTGTGCAAATTGTTGTGGCATATTCATGTTATATATTTCTTCAGGGAGTTTTTCTTGTAAATGTGTTTAATTCACTACATTTATATAATACACTTCTTTATTCACAACATAATGGAGCGGTTTCCCATCTTCAGTGTAAGCTGAAGCTGTCTGTACATCTGTCAGGAGTGAAAGATCATGGGAATGAAGGTCTAATTAAACATGTATCATGTTCTTGATACATGTAACTCCCTTCCATTGTCAACTGCATCGCAACTCGCAGACACACCAAACAGTGAGACATTTGGGCCAATGGTGGACCTTCCTCACCTACATGCACCTCCTTGGCAGGAGCAGAGCAGAGCAGGGCACAATGCGGCCATCCTCTCAGTCTCCCACGCTCACTCTCACATTAATCAAAAGGGATGTGGTACTTCCCAGCTCACCTCGCAGTCCCCTGGTGCCAGCTGTGTTTGGGACAGGCCATGTTGGCCTTCCTGCCCCTAATCACACACTGTCATTGTTCCTCCGGCCTTGTAAACACCAAGTCTGCTACAGCTGATCAAATCCAGGGTCACATACGCTCACACTCACATACACAGATGCATGCACACATACATAGACCCAAGCAAACATACAAGTCCACATTCTATATTCTACAAATTCACATTCCCAGGGGCAAAAATACATGCAGTTTTAATGTGTATCAAAGGTTATGTCTGGCTTATGTAGTTTATTAATCATGAACAAAATGAATGAATGCACACGTCATCAAACAACTAAAATTAAGATAATTACCCTCTGTGCCAAACAACATGTAGATAATGATAGTAACTGTATTTCACACGCTGGTTCCCGTAAGAAAGGATGCTTCATGTGAAACCCATGTGGATGTGAACAGTGAGTTTGTACATTTGTCATTGGGAGCAAATAACTGTCTGGGTATGAGTGGACATCTCTTAATGATGAGGAATTAAATGTTCATGGTAGACCACTGAGAGAGACTACAATATGCTCCTGAACATGGGGGGGGCAGAGAACTGAGACTGAGGGGGGTAAACTGGAGAGCCGTGATAGGATACGGCCCATTAATTGTGGAATTTGCTGACGTTATGACAAATGGCGTTGTCCTAGCCCTCACTGGTGCCCGTGACTTTTACAAGGCCAGCTGGACAGAGTCTCGGCATTTCTACTGTTAAACCACATATGCAGGTTTTAAATCTATGCTGTGTGGCTTTTCCAGGCTCAGATATTTTCTCAGCCCACCTGCAATGTGGCAGAAGTTAGATTAAATAGCTGGAGTAAAGTCTCTCTAAGCTGGGGTCATCCACATTGAAATCCTCCTTGAGAACCTCCATGCAGATTTGCTGTTTTGGGAATGAGAGTAATCGAGTGAGGGTGCATGTAGGTGAGAGAGTAAGCAAGGCAGTGTGGGAGTCAGTTACACCTCCGTGTTGGGTGTTTTTTCTGTACGAGGCCAGCAGAGGAAGAAAGGCAACAGTGTGCTGTGTTTGCACTGTGAGGGACGGCCTCCATCTCCTGACGTGTATGTGGTCAACTGTGCCCCAACGAGGTGTCCACTATGATTTGTGGGTTAAAACCCTGGAGGCTCTGGAGTGTATACAAACCATACATATTCTCCAATGACCCTTCCGTCCATGCTGTGAAAACAATATACAGCACCTGGAACAGTAAATAATTTGTGTTTTTAATGAAAATCTAAGCTATCATCCACTGTGTATTTGTGTCTGTTTGTGTTTTTCTCTTTCTTTGTCTGGGTTTCTGCCTGCCTGCAAACTTATTGTGCACAGTCTGTCATAGATGCATCATTTTATTGTTCATCTGTATCTGACTGCATCTAACCTCCAACACCTCCAACACAGCCAGAGAGAAAAGTGAGGAAAAAAATGTATAAAACAAAACAAGACAGAGAGAGAAAGCAAGCAAGAGACAGCTCAGAGCAGAGTAATACAAATAGTTATTTTTAAATTGGTCTAAAATAAGCCCCATTATAGCTGTTAACCTTAAATAACAGTGATGCATCACCTGAAGAAGAAAGAATGCCCCACTGTTCATCTTTATCACAACTTTTAATATCTTGCAAAAATGAGTCCCTGGTGAATTGCACGAGGCTAAAGTGTTGCTAATTTAAATTACTATACAACTCAACCACATTTTGAATAATGACTCTTTTTATATGAGACACTTAAGATTGACCGAACTGTTGCTAGAATAATAGCACCATTTATGAGTCAAACATGTGGCGAGAAGTCACAGAGGGCATTCTTGCTGTATTTGTCTCCTGTGGTGTTTGCCTGTCTCAGAATAGAGTGACTGTCTGTGAGGGAGCCAGGGTCTGCAGGCCTCATTCTGTGCTAGCTACACCGTCGTTAATGGCTATCCCTGTAGATACAGCCTGCTGCCAGCTGCTGCTCTGGCCCTCTGGAAAAGAGGCTGGCAATTAGACCTTGCACTTAAAACAAGGTGAGTCAGGACCTTTTAATGGTGCACTATTTCTGCGCCCCCACACATGTGGCCGCTTAGATTTTCGCTGCGCCAGAGAACTCTGCGGCACTGAGGCGTGGAGGTTACTACGTCCAAATAACTGTTAGTGGGTGGCTCGGTAATGGTGCAGAATTGTTCTGCAGAAATAGCTTTTTTGTTAAACTGGATGTGATATGCATTTTTACCTTTCACTGGAGACCATTTGGTAATAGTATTTGCTCTTTCCGCATCTTTAAACCAACTCATGATTTAGTATCTGTTCCAATTTCAACACAAGTGCAATTTTTTTCAGCTCCTACTTAAAGTTAAGAACATAAAAGGCTGCTCTGTTGGAAGTGCTATAGCTAACAGTATGTATAGGAGCTACAGGGCTGCTGATGTTAGCTTTGTATTGGCTCCCTGGTGCTTTCTATCTGGAGGGGGTGAGGTTAGCTTTCTAATTCTGTCCTGCCTCTCATCTCAGACCTTGATAAGATGGAGAGGAAAGGCTGCCTCTGTTTAGACTGCTGCACCTTGTTTCCTTGGACCTTACCCAGCTAACCTTGAGTCTATATGATGGTGAGCATGAACCAGTGAACACATTAACACACATTCTCTCTCTTACTAACAGAGAGACACACACAAACATACACACAGCATAAAAAGGGCTGTATGAACATAAGCATGGAAAGAAAATTATTTACTGTAGCACAAATAGAACAGCGTAGGCTGAAATAAGAGACAGTAATATCCCTGCTATTTTCTGCTGCGTTTAATAACTATCTCATGAGTTTTAGAATCTTACATCTGCCTATTTTTTTTATCTAGCTTTCATTTCCTTTTTTTGTGTTTAAATTTTACCCTTTTTTTATAGCAGATTGATGTGACAGCAAAATATTTTCATCCAAAATATTTTTGAATACAGATACTGTCAGCCTCTGGGGAATGGGCTTTTCAAGGAGTAGCATTGAGTGAGAAAAAAAACTGCTGATTTTGTCTTAGTTAAATCTACATGTCTGCCCAGCCCTTCCCCATTCTGTGAAATTGTATTCCTCAGACCAGACTGGAGAGATTCACAGTCATCAATACACTGTGACAGATGTAAAGGCCATTGGACTTAGACTCTGTTTGGCTGGAGCAGTCAGCCAGCCATCTGAGGAGGGTCTATATACACTCATGACAAATGACAGCCTTCAACCTGGCCAATTTAAATATATTATCTTGGCTGCATCCTCCCCCGACCAGGTGCCAATGTGTAAAATGGACCAACTATGTAAAACACTATACAGTCACCTGCTTTATGCTGCTTATTCATTAGCAACATGAACGCTGTGCAGAAGCAATGAAAAAGGGATTTAATTCTTAATGGTTCAGTAATTTTTGGCAACTTTTTTTTTGAGTCAGTTCAACCTATTTTTAGGAAGACACCCCATTTGGTGCTATAGAAATGCTTCACATTTGAAACAATGTCAAATGTCAGCATCATTTTTTTTCTTTCTGCCAGGTCAGAAAAAAAATCTCTGCTTCGGATCTGCAGTTATAGTTGATGTCTACTTTAAATTACGTGAGAGTGCATGGATGCATACGGTGCACATGTGTGAGCCTGCAAAGAGCTCTCTGCCTTTTGTTCTCCAAGAGATAAAGAGCATCCACTGCTCAGTAACAAACACATAAATATGCATTAATCTGTTCTGGTTGGGCGAATCTGAAGAACTGTCAAGCGTCAAATGTAAAGGTCATGCTTTGCTTGCTGTAAGGGGAAAATCCTGGAGACCATGGTTAGGGCACTATTTGAATAAACTATGCAAGGATTTACAAGAAGTAACCTTCAGGGGTAAACACGCCCCTTTCCCTCACCAGGGAATAGCTTCCATTCTGGATGTGTTCTATCACCAACTTCACCATACTGGAGCAGGCTATAGATGTCATGACCATGATACATAGTCAGCTGGTGAGCACCAGTTTTTTATTTAGAGTAGATTATGTTCTTTCAGATTAATGTGTCATGTTATACCTGGATGACACAAATGCATGACTAAATTCATCCTTTCTATATTTAAACATCACGGTTTTTACATAATTTGCACATTGTTTATTTATTAGATGTATATCTGCAGTGGATAATATTGTGTATGGAAACAGTGTGCACAACAGATTACCTTTTGAATTTTGAACAAAGTGCCCCCGCTCCAACCCCCACCCCTCTTCGTGTAGCATGACAGCCGAGCAGAATGTGGCAGGTGGAGGTTTTTCAGGCAGAGCGAGGGGTGACCTTGCCACTTCCTCTGTAGAAATGGTTTGGTTGGTAACACTGCGCCAGGTCCCAGAAATGTGCTACAGCTCTATAGACAGGCCTGGTGAACAGAGGGCCAATACCCAGCCCCAGACTCATGCCCAGCCCCATGGCAGCAGATGCCACATGGCGGCCCCAGAGCCTTCAGCCGGCGAGGAGACGTAGGCGAGCGCCAGCCGGGTCACCGAAGCCCATGTCTATGTCACGCACAGAGAAGGCCTTCTCAGCGGGCAGGCAGGCAGCCTGCCGTCCTCTCCTGTCCCCCTTTCTTGGAGGCAGAGTGTAACAGCTCGTTTGCACGTGCTTTGTGTAGATTAAAGCAAGAGGCTGTCAGGGATAATTAAAAGTAATACAGCTTAGCGCTTTTTGGATTAGTGTCCTAGACAGTGATACTACTGTCTGGGTAAGTGTGTTTGTTTATGTTTCTTGTCTGTGACCATATATGAGTCTATATACGTGTGTACATATAGTATGAGCATATGTGTGTATGGGATGTATGCATAACATACTGATATGTGATGCATAATGTTGAGAACTAATGGTAATGTGTTTTGCTGTAACCTTGTGTGTGTGTGTGTGCGTGTGTGTGTGTGTGTGTGTGTGTGTGTGTGTGTGTGTGTGTGTGTGTGTGTGTGTGTGTGTGCGTGTGTGTATGCATGTGTCAGAAAGAGAGCAAGACAACAAAGTCCTCTCATCCCATTAAGTCTGTTCTTCAATCACCTAAATGGTTGCTTGGGCAAAGTTAATTGTGACTGTGCAGTAACCCACGTAAAATGCATAACAAAGGCGGAATAATTACTATACAGAGGACATGTAAAAAACATGATGCATAATTGATATGGTTTTGCTCGGTCATTTCAACCATCAATCTCTCTTCCCACAACAATCTTACTAATAACCCTCTTTAAGGAGTTGTTTTCTACAGTAGGTTATGTTGAACATTTAAGAAATAGGATTGTGGAATTCACTTTCATATTCCATACTGAAATAGCTTGTCTTTAATGCAAAGTAACATTACTGTACAGATGTTCCTTGACATTTCAGTTTCTACAGTCCATTTTACTTTCAGTAGTTTTTCAACAGTGTGTTAACCGACCTTCAGCAAGAATAGTTTTTTTCAGTTGCTTATCAACATCATTTTATATATATTTGCTGTAGCTTTAAGTTTATTGTCAACAGCCCACAGCTATGATCGTGGGTCCATGAACAGTCAGTGTAGACTGTTTTGGTTCACTAAATAAAAAGGTTAAAATCAGGAATGAGTTTAGTCATGTAAACAAAACAAAAAGAAGATGCTGCAAGTATCTCCTCGAGAGATCACTTAAAAACGAGTGCGTCAAAATAAACATTTTGTTACAGTCCCTACCAAACAGGAAGAGGGCTGTGCTGTATGCCGTGTTTTAGGAGGGTATTTGTAAAGGAAAGCCCTGTGTAAATGATTCTAAAGTATGCACATGGAAGATTATAGTGGTTCTCTAAAAACACAGTATAGTAATATGCTCATACATTGAAAATCAAGGGTTCATCCACTCCACACACAGGATTTATACAAACTTTTCTGTCCAGAAGGTTGGAGAGGTTGGAACTTTAAAATATGTTTATTTTGAACAAATTAGTGTGAGTAAAAACAAATCGGGGAATATAAAGGGGAAAAAGTTACCAAAAGGTCATTTACCAGAAACACTTATAAATGCATTGCTTGGATGTGCCAGGGAAGTTGGAAATAGGCACACAGCACATTATGAATCAACTGATGTTTATCTCAAAAATGCACTTGAACGCTTCATTAGCAATACCTGCTATTAGGAGGTTACACTGGACTCAGTAAATTCAGACATTATTCAGAAAACACAACTTGGATATTTAAAATACATTTTTTCATGATAGGATCTTTGCATGACTAACTCTAAATCAACATAGTTTTTAATCAAAGAAACATACTCTCCATCTTTATTTCATTATGTATGCATGGTGTCTATATTACAATCAGGTGTGAGGCATGGTGTTTTGCTTGAATAGAGAGTAGTATCTCGTCCTTTGTATGAATGCTGTATGAAAATGCACACCATAATAAAATTACAGAGGATTAAATTACTATTATACTATAATATTACATTACTACTAAAATACTTGGTTCAGTATTAGTATGATGAGCTTGAAGTGTGCACCTAGTAGAGTGCAGATCACTTCCAGGTATGTCTGAGAGCATGTATATAAGTTTTCTTTAAGATGCACACAATAGTATTGGTTTTGGATTGCCTAACTGAATTTAATGAGGTAACAATAAACGTGACAACAAGTCCAAATTGTATTTATTAAGAACATTTTGTTGTACGACACTGCACAAAATATAACCCTTACTGCCTCCCTCTTCCCTCTCAAACGAAGAGTTGAATCTCATTCAATCATCCCTCCTGGCTCCCTTACAGTCAAGATGGTGGCAAAACTAATAAAAAATGTTTTTTATTAATTTCTAATAATAATCTGCAGATGCTCCGGTTCAAGATGAGACCAAACTTTTTTATGGATGTCATTTTTTGAGCCATGAAAAAAGCCAAAATGTGCCCTGCAACAGATTTGTTTTTAGCCCAGTTGATTGCCAGTAATGCCTTTTGCTGCAGTTGTTGATCTCTTGTAGAGGAGTGAAGAGTCAGCAGTTATTGGCGGTATGAAATGCGTTATAGGTTTTTTAAAAATTGTGAATCACTGCAACCGCAAGAGATACTTGAGCATACAGTGATAAATATGCACAAAAAATATTAGGCTGATGTGTCCAGTGGTATGCGAAATTAGCTGCAGACAGATACGTGGACATACAGACACACACGACCAAACACATAATCTCCTCCAGGCTTACGCCTGGTGGAGATAATTATGGCACCTTTCTTCAGGGGACATTGCTTGAGGAAATGTTGTAAGACGCCCATGGGAACCGGCAGTCATCAATCACACATGGTGTGGTTGGGGGTGTTGTGGTGGCCCTTAGGACTTGGGTCTGCACAGCAGCCGGTAATCTAAATGGTGACACTGAGCTCCAAGGCCCCCGTGGGGCTGCCCGCTCTGTCGCCTGCAAAGAAAACAGATCAGGGGAGAGGGATCAAGGCTTGTTTTCTCCCTTTTCTAGGTCATTATTTATTATGTGAAATATCAACGTCCTTGGCTGCTGCATGGGATCTTCTTCCCCCCAATTGACAGATCTCATTATAAGATAAACGTGACAAAGATAGCTCATAATGCTTCAGAGAAATGTAACACCATTAGCGGGTCATTGTCATCGTTCTAATGTGTCCTTTTAAGCCGCTTAGTGAACTGGTGCTGAAGTGTGATACAGGGATTAACCTATCAGAGAGTTGCTGCGGAGGAGTTGAGCCGCCATTGATGGAAATTTTTGGACGTGTGGCGATATCTTCCCAGGCGCTACGCAGTGTCATGGTGGAGCATGATTCCTAAACGTACCAAGGTTTCTGGGATATGGAGGATGATGTCTGGAGGGTATAGGCATGCACTGGGGGTGGCTTATACTTGCTGTATTTATTCCTTATAGTGTTGCAGTGGAGGAAATGCTTAGCATTAAAGCGTATGGATCTTTTTTTGCCTTGTATGTGTTTGGAAATGATTTTTGTCATTTATTTTTACACATTACGTACTGTGGGTTGCTTACGGTGACACTGCAACAATTATCTTCATTACAGAAACACAACAAGATCTGGTAGCTGCACACAAAGAACATAAATCGTAATACATGGGAAAACTACATCTCATTTCTAGGACAACCCTCTATTAAAGAATGCAGTTTTAATGAGTTGACAGAACTGATATACTGTGGTTGAGTGTCTGCCTGCGTGAATTAATGAGTGAATTTCACATTTGAGTTGTGGAAATGACTTGAAAATGTGAATGACAGCAAATGCTTCCAGGGTTAAATGGTTATTTATGAAGCCATTGTTTAATTCTAATGTACAGTAGAACCATCTGCAGTCATAAGGACACATCGTTATCATTCAGTCATTCATTGTGCTTTTGGTGACTGTTAGCCGACACAATTTCACTGATCAGTTTCACGACCTCATCAATCATTCTATTAACTCTCTGCATCACATTAACATCGTATTAAAGTTAGTGAGCAACACAATAGATGCATGTTAATGATGATACAACACACAATGGCTGGCGTATTGTTCATGGTGCACACTGATACACACACAAGTTTATTGTAGGGACTGAAATCTTTGTTCATATCAAAAGATTTTAGGACGAACATTACGATAGCAATGCAAATATTTATATATTCTGATTCTCAGTTGCACAGTAAGTGACATGTTCAGTGTACATGATGTGACATATTGTAGTTAAATTTAAGAGCTAAGACATTTAAGCCAAGCTTCACTATTGCAGTTTTTAATTTCATGGCTCAGCAGGAATTATCAAAGCTTTTTGATTACATTTTCATATGACCTTGATCTCAAAGGGCAGAGCAATCAATACAATAGCCATTAGCATCCTGGTAATTGTTAGTGAAATAGTAATCATTTCTCAGGCCCCAGAATCTCTTTTAACTTCTTATTTATTTATTGGGCATATGGTGGAGAACAGGGCTGCTAGCCGAGATGGATGTGATGAATAGAGCCCTGAGATGCAAATTAAAATGTTTGTAATTAAACCCACTGATCATAATGGCTTTTTTTTTTTTGCTGTAGTCCTGCTGGTTCTGGCTGCAACAGAAAGTGGATTTAGGTATTGCAATTTAAAAAAAAATTAAAGCCAAAAATGTTTCTTTTTGTGTCCTCTGTAAGTTTTTGGTGTGTTAGCATTGCGGTCCGAAAGCAGGATTGGCACCTGACATACTTGAACCATCTTGTTTACGTAAGAACATCAGATATGTAAACCGGCAATGCACCAAATCACAACGTAGTAGTCAGAGTAATGGGACTATTTATACAGCTTTGTTAGGAGAAGAGGTCATGTGATAGGGAGATAGTAATTATAGCATACGCTTAATTACATTAGCAACCTCCTGTCTTTTCATATTATCTCTGACGCAAAAAAACACAGAGAGAGATTTGATTATGTTAATAAGCAGCGTTTTATACATGGTAATGGAGGCCTAGTTCAAAGCCATTAGTGCTATGAGGAATATCCATTTGAGTGTCGGAGCTCTCGAATGCAGCTCAGCTCAAAGTGCACATTGTTTAATGGTATTGATCAACGGTCTAGCGAGCTCCAGGGCTTTTGCTCATTACTGTGTCTTATTCATGCTTTCTTGGTTAATGATGCCCACACAGCAATTACTGACACAGCCATTCAGATGATCTAAGAGAGAAATCATAATCATAAAAAGATGGAAGAGAAACAGAAGCAAAAAGAATCATGTGTCATTATCTAGTTGAAAAAAAACCAACTGCTTATTGAATGGAAACATCAGGATTTCAAGTACATTGACTTCAGAAAAATCTCCATTAACTTCCCTCAAATTCTCATAGTTAGTTCTACTGTAGAGTCCTAATTTTGATTATCTTTACACAATTAAGAATAACCTTCCCATAGGGTTATATAAGTGTATATTTCGAAAAAACAAATACGTTGATTTAGAACATGTTTTAAAAGGCATTTGTAATCTTGTGAACTATTTTGTCTTTTTCTGCCCTCTTTTTGTGCTCATCTCAGTTGCCATCTTATTTTTTGTTGACTGCAATGAGAACTTGTTCTCTTATTTGAATGATACTGACTTAAAGTTACTATAAGTACAAGTTGATGTTTGTTTCTATTAAATAGTGGTGTTTGCAAAGATATCTGATCGAACATTAGCAAGGCAGCATTTTGTGTAAATATTTGTGGAAATCATGTTTGCACATTGCTATGGTAACATTTTAGCTGCCTTGCCAATAGGATATTGACAGACAGCTAACCTACTGAAATATACACATAGTTAAATAGCACAGTGGATCAGTTCATGGGTGATCCCGTATATTCCTATACACATTAGCTTTTCCTTTCTGCTTGCTTTGTTAATCCACAGACAAACAGAGCAAATACCCAGAAAGTTATACATAAAATAAACTAGTTTTCAGATTGGTTTAATTTTCCTACTCTAGTTCAGTTTCAGAATCCACCCTGTCCTTTCTCACATAGTCTTTGCCTGTTTGTCTTGCTTTCAGTGTCTGTCCCTCTTTCTCTCAGTCACCCCCCCTCCCCCCGCCCTCTTCCCATCTCTCCCTATCAATGAGGCGGCAGACATCCCAGACCTGCTCAGTCAACTGCTTCAAGATTTATTCTTTGTAACAAATCTGCAACAGCTGGAGAGCTGGGGAATGCATGTAAACTTTGTGTGTGTAATTTGGTGACAAGTCAGGCTTAATCAAGCTCCCAGTGGCTGGATGAGAGGAGCGCAGGGGAGCGGCATATGGGGAGCTGAGTGGTGAACAGGCAGTGGGCAGGGAGGGAGACACAAAGCTCTGTTCATGTGCATTAACATGCTGTACAGTAGCAGTGGCAGGCACACAGACAGGCAGCATTCAGCCTACCCCATCCCTAGTGTACAGGTATTGCACTGGCTATATTCTTATTGACAAATATTTGTGTGTTGTTAACAGCTTAACATTTGACAAACACATGGTTATTCAGGGGGGGGGGGGTCATGTGTATGTAGTAAGCATAATCAGAAGCTCACATTCTTGTCATTAGCCTATGGTGCAGAAATACAAGTGAATAGTACTTGTATTTATCTAATTATCAGTTGTTATTCTGCTCAATAAATAGAAAATATAATGACATGTCTATATAAGGATATGAACAACAAGTAAGTGTTTTTACAATCCTGAAAGGGAAACTCATATTTATTTCCCCTATAGGTATTAAATAGTGTGCCATAGTCATCTGTGCTGGCTGTGTTTGAACTCAGTAGTATATTTGTGCTATTTTGTAGGAACTAAGCTACTGAGCACTGCCTGACTTTATTGAGTACCCATATACTATATTATCCATAGATATCAAGTTTCCTCACGTGGCCAGAATTATACAACTAATTTGCTGTGGCAAATAATATGGGTAGCAGGAAACATAATGCCACATGGGTTATATTTATTTTTGTAATCAAGATACTGTACCAAGGAGACTATTTTATTCCATTTCCATAACATATCAATATTACAGTAAATATACCTGTAAAATGTTCACTGTTAAACCTTTTTTTTCTCTTTTGCTTCAATATCTGCTCCTGGCAACTGAAGCATGATTTACATTTATCATACTTATGTTTAAGCAACTCAAAGCATTTTAGGCAGGTTAGGGAAAGGTTAAATATTGTGCATGATGCCTGACAAGTTGAATTTTTCAGTACTTAACTATAACCACGGTCTTTCTCTAAAGTTACTAAAGTATTTCAGTTAGGACCCTAAACCTAGAAATATGTGGGATGCAGTGCTTTGCACATTCAACACCTTCCTATAATATTAGCAGAAGGATGTCACATACAAAGTTAGCATGTCTGGCTAACTAGCTTACTACCTACAGTAGTAAGTAAGCATTACTTCCAAGATCACTTAATTTATCAATATTTAGATTAGTTTGTGGAGTTACAGTTTTAGGTTCAAAAGCCCTATTCATGACCAGCACATCCACTGTGTAGTATTTCTCCACTGCTGTTCGAGTTTAGGGTAATGCATCCCTTTCCTGCTCTTTATTGGATTTGGGGAAGTTTACAGTGCAACAACCGCAGCCAACCATAGCGTTAAGTTAGCCAAACCCATGTTAGTCCCCATCCTAAAGGCATTTCTCTTGTAATGTTAAGGAAAGTGAAAACATACTATTTTAAAATACAAACAAGTATGTAAGCAAAATTGCCAGTTGTCAGCTAGAAATGATAACCCTGCCTGTCTACATCTGTCCAGAGATCTGTCAAGTAGATGATGAAGAAAAATTTTCTAAGAATTTAGAGTGGTAAATCTACCACTGTATGATTGTAAACTGCAAATGTGCTATGTGATGGCAGTAAGCTTAAGAGGTGAAGCTGCTGCAAATAAGAGTGCCTGGTTTACCGAATGGTCAAATGTCAGTGAACAATCGTGCAGTTATGCTTCCTCTAAAAAGTATTTGGGAAATTAAATTTTACGAGCAGCCCGTAAACATATTATTTGGAAAAGATGGGGTTCAGCCACCACTTCATTCAGAAGAGGCTGAGCAGCACAGTAACATGACATACATGGAGACCATTGGAGATGTCCTTGCCCCTGGTCTGTTGTATGAGTGGCACACTAACACACACACACAATGACCACAAGCTCCAGCATAGGGCCACTCGGGGAGCTTAATGTTAATGACAGGGTCTGTAGCTGAACTGAACTGTACAGCTGAGCCCAGCTGCCCTACACAGCTGCAATACATGACAGAGAAAAGAAAGAGGAAAAGGAAGAATTAGAGGAGATAGATAAATAGGAATGGAAAGAGGAATGTAATAGATGAGAGAAAGTGACAAAAGGAAAAATAACAGTACAAGAACGAAAGCAAAGTGGAGGCGATAGAGTGGGAGGCAGATTGAAATGTTTGTGTGTTTAGAGGTACAGCAATAGGCGGGGTCTAGGACGGTCAACATGCTATTGCAAGGTCAGAGCAAAGAGAAAGAATAATAGGGAGTAAAGAATAGAGCTTCATATAGAGACCATGTTCTCTCAACTTAAAGTTTCCTATTGAAACATCCATCCACATCTCTGTGCTGCAACTCATCAACAACCTGTTTATGTGTCTCCACAGTGAGTTTTTTGAAAAGAGTTATTGTATGCTCCTCATGGTTCAAGGCATTTCGTTAGGCACTGCATTTGCTGTACCCTTGGAGTTATCTTTTTTTAATAAAGGAACCCTTGGTTGTATTCTGTACTCTATGTACAAAATGGCGGTAACCATGGTTACGCAATTAAATGAAATGAGACCTTTGGTTGTGGCTGATTGTTACAAATGAAGACTGAATTAAATCCACTATTAACTTTGGAATGGCCGCCATAAAAACGAAATGGTAAAACCTTGATACATATGTACAAAAACAGAATTTAACTTTTCTTGAATACAAACAAGCTTTAAATAGGAGAACAGGCAGAATGGCGTGAAGAGGGGTAGATTAGGTGAATACAGTGTGTGAGGCTGGGCGGATGTGCGTGTGTTTTGTCATGATGCATTATAGTTTCTCCTCAGGAACACATGGCAAGGTATTTACCAAGCCATCTGCTAAAATCGCCTAGCTGAATTGAGCTGACGTCCAGTTGCTAAGGAAATGGATGCTTTTCAAAGGGGCCAACCAGTGTTGCACACCTGTCACTGTAAATGGACCCAGTCTCTCTCTCTCTCTCCCTCTTTCTTCTTCTCTTTATGCGTGTGTGTCTGAAGCTAATCAGTCACACACTACAGTCAGATGTGAATATTCACTGTTATTTAGTTTTTGTGATTCATGCCTGTATGTTTGCTTGTATTTTATATGTCAAGTGCAAACCTTTATTGTTGCTATTGCTGATTTTAAACTAAAGCTAATAAGCGAACTGACTTGGATCAAGGCTGTGAGCAACACGACAAATAGTGGCCCACAAGTACACATAAAAAGGAGCACGATGCACTTCAGCACAATTCGGGCACGTCAACGAGCAGGTGGTTATGATTGCTTTAGTGTCACAATCCTACGGCCCGCGGCTAGGCACTTTTCCCAGAAGAAGTTAATGCAGTCGGAGAAGTGTGTCCAGGGCTTGTGATGAGTTTCAGAGAACGTGGCTGCGGGGCAGGGCATGACCTTCGGAGAGAAGCTTTGTCATCTCGGCCTGAACATGGCGTCCCTGTCTGGGTGACACCTATAAAGGTCACCAGAGGGGCAGACTTCTGGTCATAAATCAACAAGGTAACTTGGGATGCGGTGTCCTTTTGGTCCCAATTCCACTGTCCTGCTTGGGCCTTGCCCTAGATTCAAGAGGAGAAATGATATGATACAAGATGGAGCGTTCCTACATAAATGAAAGCTTGAAATATGTCTTTCCCTGAAAGCTTAGAGAGATGTGATCCTGTGGCAAGAGCAGAAAGCTTAATGCAGAAGCTGCTTGAGTTATTGGTACAAATGCTGTGAATATATTGCTTGTGTAAAGTACTTGGATATTTCCTTGAATTAGAAGTGTTAGAAAGATATAATTATCTATTTCACAGTTCATCTCATTCAGCCTCACCTACTATGCTCTGAAATTAAAATCTAAAGCTGTAACCTGTACTGATCATTGCCTTTAAAGCTCCTCCACAGCAACAACAGTGATAACCTGGTGCACATCCTTATAACCAAGCTACATAAGGTGAATATCTGAGTGCAAGATCAAGAGATTTTGCTTCACCTTTGTGTTTAAAATCTGCTTTTGTACTCTACACTCTACAGTATATTATTACTTTACCATAACAGGACCATCAGCCTTCCATTAGTGAAATATTAATATGCATCTCAGAGAGATAATTGCCCTCACTGCTCTCATCACCCAGACACCATGTGAACTTAGAAACAATCCCTCCTGTCTGTCCACCGCAGAACAAAAGAGCCTTGGATGGAGGAGGAACATCTTCATTTCCCTCACAGAATACATTAGGACTGTAAGTGGGCTTGGTTATTGCCGATGCGTGTGTTTGCGTCGGGCACCTGGGATTCTCCAGACCTGTTTGATGTGGCCCTTTTCAAGCACTCTGATCATCCTGTTAAATTGCGGCTAATGGACAGGGCCTGCCACTCGGCGAGGCCCAGACAACGGGGGGACAATTTAGTGACACGCACACACCTGTCCTTTGTAGTTGAGCGAGACATTGTGTGCACAGGCGCATTAGTCTCTGCAATGCTCATACAGGCACTTTGTGAGTTGCAGTGTAGCCAGAGCTGCCATTTAGGCCTGAATAACCCCAGGTGCCATTACCTTGGGTACCTGAGTATCACACACACACACACACACACACACACACACACACACACACACACACACACACACACACACACACACACACACACACACACACACACACACACACCAAACAATTCACAGACAGTGGGGGTGGAGGGGTGCTTATACATATGCTTGTGTGTATTATATGTTGTGTGACATTATGTATCTGGCTGCATATGTGTGTATGCACAAAGTGGACTGTCCTTTTCACCAGGGGGTAGGGCTGATACATAGCTGCACCTGTCCCTTCAATGGAATCCCCTCAATAGAGAATAATAGACAGGGGGGATGTGAGTATTGGGCTGGGGGTATTGCAGACACCGAACATGTTTTTTCCGCTGTAACATTTTGGTTCATGCAAAAAAAAAAAAAAAATCTTCATAATTCTTGATATTTTTGGTCAATTATGATAATCTTAAAGGAATTAGGTACTATGCAATTTAAAGTGTTATCCTGAGTCCCTGACATGTTAAATTAGCGTAATTGTTTTGTTCTAAATGTTTGCAAAGTACTGCAGCCTTGACATTTCTGCTAATTGGCAAAACCTTTAATCGAGCAGAACCTCTTCTTTGTTCCTAACCAATAACAATCTTTTTAAATTAAACGGAAAAACACATTATTGTTATTCCTCATCCACATCCAAATAATGAAGATAAACACCCAAGTAAGGAAAATGACATGCCTCATACAGACGGCTCATACTTTTCTGAAGTATGCTGGAACAAATAACTGAGCAGGTAACTGAGCTGAACCTTTGAGAAATGTCCGAGGCTTGGCTCCAAACCAAGCCCATATTGAATGGCACCTAACAGTTTTAAATCAAGTCTGTGTGCCCAGCATCTGATGTGGGAGGGACTGGGAAAGGCTTTCTGTGAGCGCACCGGGAGATTTTTATATTTGAGCTTAGTATGTGTGTGTGCATGAGTGTGTGTGTGTTTGTGTTTGTGTGGACAATGACAGTAACTGTTGTGCCAGAGGAACTGATGAGCAGGTGGTCTGAGTGGGATTCAGCATACTCTCTCTCCCTCCTATTCACACTAGCACTCATCTCTCTCTGCTTCTGTATTTGCGCGTGTGTATCTGTCTGTCGCTCAGATGGTCTCACTCTCTGCTTTTCTTGTTTTATTCATTTTTTTATTTGTTATATGTGAATCATTGTTTAGTGTAGTGTGCTTTGGCGTAGCAGAAAGTAATGCAACTTACTTTGGGAAAATGCTAGAAATATGATTGAGTGGTGCCGTGTTCAATGGGAATAAATGAGGAAGAGTGAAAATATACTGTTTATTCATTTTTTATTGCTTTTTATATATTGATTTTAGGTTTTATGTCTTAATATTTATTTGTGGTTTTTCTGTAATTGAGCCTACCAGCCAAAGTATGATTATACTTGTGTACCCGGAGTGACAATAAACATCTTGAATCTTGAATGTTGAAAATGTTGAATAATGAAACCAAGTTTAAGTGAATCTATAGGAAAGTGCCCTCTTTGAACATGACATTCAATATGGGAGTTTTGACACCTGTGCTTGAATGTATCTTTGATGTTGCTATGAATAAATCATTACAGGAACTCTCCGCTTCTATTACAAAGACAGTGCAATGTTACATGACTCAGAGGACTCTGGACAATACCCACTGCCCCCCCCCCCCCCAAACACACATACATGCATACTTTACATACCATCACTAACCAGATGTCTGTGTCTATTGATTGGTTCAGCGACATGGTTCAGTGATGTTCCATCTAGCTTACTGTCCACACACACATACAACGCACATGCACACGCAAACACAAAGCTGAACAACTCAGGATAATACACTGTACGGTGTGCATGGCACCACTGATGGTAAGTCTAATGTGACCCATATGTTCCTGGCGCTTTGTTGACCTGTTTTGGACAGTGACCCAGTGTTGAGTATCAGCTCCATTCAGAGGATCAGGTTGTGAGTGTGCATCTACAGCTTCAAGTGTCCCATTTCTCCCTTCCTCTCACTCAAGGTCACGCTTCAAATTTTGAAAAGACAATGTTCAAATTGAATATCTAATTTTAATAGTGAAGAGGAAAATATGGTGAATCAAACCTCAGTACTTCTTAAAATTGACAAAGTTGTTAGTTTTTAATGTCTGGTTTACCTAATCTTTGATCAGACTTGTGTACTACTACCTACTACTACTACTACTACTACTACTACTACTACTACTACTACTACTACTACTACTACTACTTTTGTAGTTTTGTAGAAAAAAAGATATTCCTCAAAGCAAATGACCAAAAAAATACTGTTGTGGTATCTGTACCAAAACTTAGGTATATTGGAAATGTGCAATAGGCTGATTGGATAAGTGTTTCAATGACTTTTTTGGCAAAAATACCAAAAATGTGTGTTGTCAAAAGTTATCAATAAGAGAAGTTAAGCTACTTTACTTCTCTTTTTGATAATAAACTGGATATGTTGGGTTTTTGGACATTTGATTGTGTAACTATAGGGTGTAAAAATTTCGATGGGTATTTTTTTTAAACTATTTTCCTACATTAATATACAAAATGATTAATCTATTAAGCCAGACAGTAATATGCAGATTTGGCAAAGGTTAAAATAATCTTTAGTAGCATTCAGAGTTCAGTATTATTCTCATGTTTTCATATTTTATCTCTTGGCACTAGTTGTCTGATTTTCCAGTATTTGTCCGTGTTGGTAATATTGGTCATGAATGATAAGCAGAAAAATGAATTTACATGATATGTATGTGACACATTTTAGCTGCGCCCTGTCGGCACTGATGACTGAGCAAGATGTGAGCTGAGTAACACGGACAGTTAATGACTGACGTGTCATCAATTATAAATAATAGAGGTGAGCTTTCTGCTGGCCCATGACAAACATTCCTGCAGAAACATTGTAGTGCACAGCTCTCTACCATTGTGTCTGTTGCTGCACTTTATGGGATGTGAAAGATTACTGCAGTGTGTTCATGAGAACAACCCGTTTTTTCATTTTCCTCTGTATTACTGAGACTTGTGTCAGCCTAGGGCAAGAAAAGCTATCCGGTTTTAAATATGCAAATATTTTAGGAATTAGGGGGTTGATTTGAATAATGATGTGAAACGATGAACTCATTTTTGCTGGGGAGGAAGAGACATGGTTACTGTGGTCCACTGTCCTTTCTCATTAGCCACAGCACATCAAGCCTGCAGTAGCTGTGTGTGTATTTATGAGTGCGTGTTTGGATGTGTAGTACAGACCCTCAGTCTTTCTTCATGGCTCTTTAATTAAGGAGTATTTTTTTCCTGCATTTTTTGTCAGCTCTTTATCAGTTATGGCACCACAACTGAAACCTCCAAACCAAGGAGAGAGACGGGTGAAAGGAGGAAGATAAACAGTGAAATCGTAGACTGGACGGTGGATGTACAAATTCATCTGAAACTTAATTTTTTTGTTCTATCTCCTGCTTTAATCTCACATGAAAATCTTCTACTGCAGCACTGTTTCATCATTTATGCCTTTACGCTCTCCGCAAATATTTAATTGAAAGCTTCAGTCAGATGATATTTGTAAATAATACTTTTTAATAGGACTAGAAAGTGTGAGAGAATTTATCGTTTATGTTTTGATACATGACTGTAATCTGCTGATAATTTCCATCAGGGCTCAGTGACTTGTTAATATTTATTGGCTGTTTTGTTAAGTTGTAAACTGTGGATCAATAAAGGATGCACTTAAGGAAATGAGATAAAGGATTTACTTTTATTGGTATTGATTATGAAGTCTGCCAGAGAGAGTTTGAGAGAGAGACAGGCAGAGAGACAGACAGAGAGTCTCAGCATTGCCCTTGTAAAAAAATATTATTTAAGGACTAATTTGACTGTTTATCTGTTAAGATTTTATGTTATTGCCTTTATACATTCAACTATTTTTTGTGTGCAGCCAAACAGAAGAAATACAGAGCAGGTTTTTGCTGCCTTGTCATATAATGGGACTTTTATAATAAATATATTGTAGCCCACATGTAATAAGAAAGATAAACTTGGCACACCCAGTGTGTGTGTGAGTGTGTGTATTTGTGATTATTGTGTGAAGTGAGCTGTGAGTAGGTGTTGTCCATTGACCAGTACAAGCCATGCCTTAGCAGGTGTGGGATGCTACGTGGGTTAACTGAAGTCCCTCAGCCAGCCTGTTAGCCAGCCAGTCAACCACTCACTCAGTCCTCCAGGCAGCCGGGCAGGCAGGCACAGTGAGAGGCAGAACACAGCTGTCTGAGCAGGCCTCCATTATCCAACACCATCTATTGATTCACCCTGTGGGATTTTTCCTCTTTGGCATGGGATCATCTGTGAACACAAACGAGCACACTAACATGCAACCCTGCATACAGACACAGGACAAATGCACACCTTCACACATGCACAGATGCATCACATTTAAAAACAGAACACACACATTTCCACCGCCATGGGCTCAGATCGATAGCCAGGGGGTGATCTGGGACCTTTTTTATGTTTCCTTTATATTTATTTTTTATTTTATGGTCCTCTGACATCGGGGAGTACCCCCCTTCATTCTGCTGGGTGCTGCTGCTGTGCTGTTGTGTTGTCTCTAATTATAGAGAATGGCAATGGGCAAGGACCCATAAAGAATATCTCTGACGCTATAATTACTTTGGCTGCTTGCAAAAGGACTCAGATAGTGTCAATAAAATTAACAAATGATTTGGGTTTTAATTTTGTCTTGTGGATTCTGTTGTTTTATATTTTGTTATTTCACCCCTTTTAAATCAGGCTAATTTTGCTTTCCGTCTCTATTTTTTTCTGATCATTTTAATTGTTCTATGATTAGAAATTCATGGTTGTTAAAGGAGATATGAATTTACTGCTGTATAGTATAACATTCAACACAAATATAATGTTATTAAACAACACATCACACAGAAACGACAAAAATTGCAAACAACAGGTTTACATCTTTGTCCTCCCACATGTAATAGTATGGACAACCCAAGCAGTAATGATCAAACGAATAAGCATCTTAATCAGCGAGTGTACATAAACAAACCAACAGATACAGTATGAGCAAGTGTAAACTCCAGATGATCATATGATTAATGTATTCGTCCTATGCACGCACTCTTCATTATTATTGCCAATAAATAATGCATGAGCCACAGCCTTTGTTTATGGTAAGATGTAATGCCAACCCAGTCTCACATCAAAATGTGTAATAGCTTCATTGGTCCACAGCGCAAAATGTATCAGTTTCATAATGATGGCTCAAAATTTGTTTGATTTTTTTTTTTGGCCTATTCTTTAGCTTGTGTCCATGTCATGCATGTGACAGTCAAGTTCCTGACAAACAAACTAACAAACTCTTTTCTCACAATCTCACAATTTTAGAGCCACAATTGTAAAATTAATGCGTGTCGCACTGTGGACCAACATAGCTGTTACACACTTGGATGCGAGAATGGTTTGGTAATGCTAAGTCCTGAATATTATGCTTTAATGCCAAGAAATGCTTGCCTCTCCATCCTCTCCTCCCTCCTCCTTTCCTCTTACTGAACCTATACAGTTTGTTTCAATGTTCTCATTTCTCTACTACTGTGCTCTTACAGTGCTGGCAGCAGGCTAAACAAGGCTTTGAGAGGTTATAAAAAAAAGTTAATGAATAATAACAGCCGTTAATCTCTGATGGAAAACATCTTTTCATATGAAAATCTCCAGGTTGATCTCACAATCCACCACATTGTCAATCTGAAATATGGAGGCCCTATACCCCGTTTACCCTGTAATCTGCTCTTAATCCCCCACCCCCTCCCTTTGCACAATATCCTCAACAGCAGCTGTTTAGCGTGCTCCGCTTGTTTTCATCACTATGGATTGTCTTTGAATATCACTCTAATATTTAAAGTGTCTCTCTCCTGAGATTGTCTCCGGAGATGATAGGACAACCATTTAGGGCTATTGTACAGAAGGAATGTGTACTTGGCCAGCCTGTATCTAATTTGGAAATTATAGTGATTACGAGCTAAATATAAAAACCCAGGATTTTGAGGCAGTAAGAGGCCTGCAGCGAAGGCTTACTGTATTGTTTGCCAGATGCACACACCAACACACACAATCACACACAAGCACGCACAAGCACGCACAAACATGCACACACAATGGAGGAAAAAGCCGTCTGATGCGCTAAGTGCTGTTGTATTCTGTCGAGTGCGTGTCAGCCTCCGTCTCCCGTCCTCTCTCTTCACTCTTGTTCCATTCGGTCGGTCGGTCTGTCTGAGAAGAGGGAAACATTTGGAGCAGCCCCGCTAAAAGCCTGTGAGCGGGGATGCAGGGAGGGAGCCTCCTTGGGCTCTTAGTTCACTCTGGACTTTAAATGGAGCCACACACATGATGGCTAACAGATGTTAGCCAGATTACACGCAACATGGGCCTAACCTTGCCTCAACTGCCACTGTCTGTTTGCCTCCACTCAAATGCTCCAGGTTGGAGTCCTCCCCCTTCTCTATCTGCTTCTCTGTCACATCCAGTGGTTATAGGGTGATCTGCGATCATGCTGTCTAGTAGACCCCTGGTTGCCTGTTCTGAGGGTACTGCATATATATGTGTGTGTGTGTGTGTGTGTGTGTGTGTGCGTGCATGAGGGGTTGTATATTGTTGGGAAAAGGGGAGCGTGACGAGAGTCTGCTGTGGATATAATTAATAGGCCACATGCGGCTGCACCAAATGTGTCACAGTGAGGGGAAATCAATCGATGGAGTCTGCCGGAATAAAGGGTGTGTGTGTGTGTGTGTGTGTGTGGCGGGGGTTAGTTAATGGGAGGGTGGAGGGGGAAGGGTAGAAGAGGACGGTGGAGAAGGAAACAGGAGCAGGACCCAAGAAGAGAATGAAAGAAAGCTAGAGACGGAGAGAAAGATGGGGAAGAGCCATAGGAAAAGGCAAAGAGAGACTCCAGAGGGGAGCAGGGACTAAGACGATATTGCAGACGTGAAGGGAAAGGAGGTCTGAATCTCCCATCTCAGCTGGATAGAAATCATAGCCTTCAGCTATATCCTGCTGAGACATTTGACATGGAAATTCATGACCGTGTCAATATATGGACATAACGTAGATCTAACACATACATCACAAGAAATTCCCCAGATGCATATTTAGCAGCTGCTTATATCCAATCTGATTCAAATTACTGTGAGCCCACACATTTAGTATGGAGTTCACAAGCAAAATCAAATCATTATTGCTGTACCGATGCAGATATCGCCAATGCTATGGAACTAATCACACTGACTTTAGGATACCTAAATGTGGTAGTGGCAATACTGTGGACTCCCCACCCAAGTAGCGAGATATCCTGCCTTCTCAGGGCCCAAAACTCTGCAGTTGGCCTGTTTTTAAAGAGTGCATATCTAAGGTTGAAGGCAGGGGAGGAAATCAATGGAGATAAGAGTTGGATAGAGAGCTGTGTGTTGAACAGGCTGGCAGCAGACTGAGAGAATCAGCCTGTCACCAGCTGCAGGGCCCTCTTTGTGTGATAGTGTGTGTGTGTATTTGTGTGTATGTGTATGTGTGTGGTTGGGGGGGGGGGGGCGACACAGGGACACATCTAGGCACAGTCACTGATAGTGCTGCCAGGCGCCAGACACCCATAGATGAGACAGGGGGCGTTATCGCAGTCTGCTGCTGCTGTTGCCCTTGGAACGTTAAGTCATGTGGGGGTAGCTACACACACAAACACATGTGTATGCACATCCATACACTGACATGCATATAATGTATATCACACAACCATGTATATGCACACATGAGCTGAACTCCAGTTCCTCATTCACCTGTAAACTGTCTCTGAGCAGGGGACACATTTATCCACCAAATTATTGAGTGGAATTTGCACATTAGTCACAGTAGCTCTTGAAGGCATAACATACCATTGTAGAGTTGGAATGGATACACAGGTTGGGCTCACAGTGATGACAGAACACACACAGTCTTTCCGTAACTACTCTGGTTTGATTTGAAGATAAAGAAAGGACCCTCAGAGCCTCACGGAAGGGCTTCAGAAGGGCCTCTCATCTTATTCTTGCAATCAAATCAGAAAGTGGTAAAATAGTAAAGTCCCCTCAAAATATCAATAAAAGATACAAATAATAAAACGCTATGTTCCTCAGGGGTTAACCTATCACCTGATGATTTGGAAAAATGTCTTAGTAAAATAAATTTGATATATTATAGATATATTTGATATGACAAAATATTCAGAGAATTCATATGGAATAACAAGACACCTAGGGTGAGTTGCAAGAATTTATATGTGAACAGGGCATGTACTGTATGTAGGTATGGTCCCTTATGTAAGAACATTGATAACCCTTTGGTTCAGTTCTTGCTCCATTGTAAAGACATTCCTGAACCTGATCGATTTTAAGGTTAATAACTCTCCTAGTGTTCAATTATGGAACAACTCTAGGTTCATATTGAATTGCAGACCACGGCACAAATCACAAAGATGACTGGGAATCCAAAGACATTAAAACTTGAGATGATATGAGAAATCTACATGACAGAAAATTGAGAGCTTTTGCTCAGCTTAAAGCTGCATATGGTATTGAAAGTGGAGACTTTTAAAAATATATTCAAATAAGATCACAACTGTCCAAATATTTAGCAGAAGCTGTAATCATATCCATGATTACATTTTATCAATTGCAAATGAATGATGTGAATGAATGTCATTCTGAATGTCGCAAAATCATTTCAAATAGTATCTAAATTGGTGAAGAACAAAATAATCAATTATCTGACTTTTATTGGCACTGTAAACAAGATAATCATATAGTATGGGCTTGCACTAAGGTAAAACCTTCTCCTAATATGTTACACAATCCCTAGATCATTGGCTATACTGCGCTCCAATGTGCCTTTTAAATGACATTGTTGAAGGATCTTGGTCCAAATGCAACAAACTAATTTTAATAACCGGATGCATTACAACTAAATGACTAATAGGAACAGATTAGAAGGACGCATGGGTCATTCCACGAAATCGGTACCTTTTCAACTTTCAGAATTTAAAATATAAAATCATTTTTATCACAATTTTAAAAGTATCTATGGAAAGAAGACATCTTAAAGTGACAATAAATTATATGGTGCCATCTCAGGCTATTTATTTTATGACATGTTATCCACTCCATGACACAATTTATCTGTCAACCCTGTTACGGACAAAATGGTTACTATATAACATATTTGGAATTAGAATTGTTTAACAGTTTACACATGTATGGACAGTATTTCAGTCCCTCATTACACTGGGATTATTTCAGATTATGAATATATTTTTAAAATTTCAATTTCATCATTCAGATGACCAAGAAAATAAAAAATTTAAAAAGAGACCACATATTAATTAAGATATATATGTATTTTTATGAGAGAAGTATTGAATAAAAGGTAGTTTCCAAAACATTTTACAGTCTTATTTGGAATGGTAATACCTGGGTGGCCATTCTAATTATCATTTTTACATTTTTATCAAATTAATGACAGTAACAGTACTGACATATGAAGTAACAGGACTGACAAGAGTAACAGGAATGATGGGACACATTGTTCAGCACACTGTACATATTTGTATCTTTTAAAAACATTACTGCATTTATTATTATTGTTGTTATTATTATACCTTATAAATAACTATCTTTTAAATTGCAGTAGCATGGAATTTGCACAGTTATATTAGTGAAGCATATTGAATTCTAAGAAATGTAATGTTTTGAGGGGTTTGTAGTCGGGATCATGAATTCCAGACAAAGTTCTTTTAGCTGGTATTTGGTTTCCTTTTCTTTAACATTACAAGATAGGGGTGAGGTTCTGTAGTGTAGCATTTACACAAATACATGATTAACAAGAGATTTAGAAGAATGTTACTTTAATTTGAAACTGATCCTCACTACACTGGTCAGAGAAATCAACTGGCATTAAAACCAGGCCATAAAGATCTATCACACATCACAAGTCTCTTTGAAGTAGGTAACAAAATTCACATTGAGTTAGGTAAAAACTCCATCAAAGTTAAATAGGTAAATAATAACATGGTGAATGCAAAACCACATTAAAGTAATACTTTCCTGTCACTGAGGGAGGTAGCACCATAGGAAATGAGATTTAAAACTTAGAATGTAGCCATACTATAATTAATGTTAACAAGAAACATAGATAAAGTGTTGAAAACAGAACAGGAGAACTACTTCACAAATAAATCTATGAATGTGATATGCACATTCAATGGAGAAATCTCTCATTGTACTTTGTAAGATCCAACCATATATCGCTTTGGATCGCCACATGGCGACCAGTGATTGGTAGTGGGGCTGGGATGAAGCGAAGCACATCGTCATAGAGGTACCAGATTACATCATCATGAATAGGCCAATAGAATTCATTTGGACCTCCACTGTGCATACATTTGACCTGGATGTTAGTGTCATCTGTTGCAATACCTGGGTAAATGTCATCATCATACCTGACCATACACCACTTTCCAATGATGTCTGTACTAGTCCAATCAACTGCACTAGATTGGCTCAGAGTTTGGTCACGCATACTAATAGCATCTGTAAAAGTGTATTGAAGTATACATATAAACAATTTAATCAAAACAACAATATTACATTATCTTTATAATAAGAAAGCAACCTCAATAAAATGTTAGATGCATATACTAACAAATGTTACTAAGACTGCAATAAATGCTCATATGTCACCCACATTTCATAATATGGGCATCAGCTCAATGATACAAACAAGATAACTTTTAAAAATGTTAGCAATTTATCTAAATAAACGTTTTAAACTGTGTGACTAGAGTGAAACCTAATCAGTGTCACTCCTGTTACTCTGGAAAAGTAACAGGTTTGACAGTAACAGGATTGACGATTTCAAGCTAATTTGCCCCTAGCTAGCTAATGTCCAAGGTCACAAGAGCACATGTCATACAGTTTGAAAGAATTTTACTTGTAGATATGGTAAATATCAAGATATACAAATTATTATTTTAATTAATATGTTACAAATTGGTAACAGTAATGACGCTGTATGATGTCCCCCACCCCAACAATCTCATAAAACAACACAATTATACATTATAGAAGAGAGAAAGTTAGTTGTGTTTTAACTGTTGAAAATCCTCTTCCTGTAAATGATGTAACTTCCTGTGATGAGGTTTTTTTGTGTCAGTAACAGGGTTGACATGAAATCAGGGGACACTGATAAAATGATTAAAATGTTATAAAGATGACATGTATTCATGCTGAAAACCTTGCTTAACAATGAGATTACTATTAGAACAATATACAAATGTGAAAATTGTATAATTTTTCCAACAACAAGTAACAACTAAAAAGACCTGAAAAATAACTTTCATAGTGAGGGACAGGCGAAAATCCCTGCCTTATCAACATAAATGCAAATTTAACTATGGAAAGTAATATTTAATTTACTTAAATTTGAGGTAGTGTTGATGATAGAAGACATACTAATGTTAAGTTTTTAAATTATGTGTGTATTTGGTATTATAGTGATTTTATGACAGATTATTTCTCTGGGACGCAAAATTTACCGATTTCACGGAATGACCCGCATATCTGCTGAAAGAGGGATTGTAGCTTCAAACATTTCTAGAGACAATCACCATGGTGGAAGCTGTGGAAAGTCATAATGGATACTGTTTGTAAAAATACCTACTTTCCCCAGAATCTTGAGACATACACCTGAAGTTACATAAATAGTCCATATTTCCTTAGTTTATTACTCTATTGGACAGATTTTGTTTCGCTTGTCCTCTAGACCCTTATCTTACATTATATACATTTTTACCCTTTTATTGTCTTTTGTTTTTCTTTCACCTCAGACAGGTATAGGTGTTTGTATGTAAGAAAAATATGCTGTTCCAATAAATAAAAAAAATCCAATAAGAATATCTAATAAAAGTCAGTCCAGTCATTTAATTTCACATTATTGGTTTCACACCATATGTGGTTTTATAATTTACAAGCCATACAGTTTCAAGCCACTTTGTAACATTTGAATACAGAGCATCAACATATTCACATACATATTTATAAGTTCAATTAAACATATTCATAAATCATATTTTGAAACCATATATTTCCAAAAAACAGATTATCACCATAACACACATTTTAAATGACTTAAAATCTTTTGTAAATATACTGGTACTTTTCAGGTTTCTGTACCGTGCATGTAACAAGACTGAAAACCAGATTACTAAATGAATATAGACAAGAGTGTAGTGATGAGTCCAAAACTGGAGGGGCTTTAACCAGAAGATGCCTCACTGTCTGCAACATTTCCATCTTTGTGGCCTCGTCACATGGGCCGAGGCAAGTTTCACATAACTCTAGCTATCAGGAGTTGTCCACTGATGGTTAAAGGGCCTTGCGTGTTTGTCCTGGAGTGTCTGGATGCTTGAATGACAGTTTCTGGCTAACACAACACTTCTGATGTCACATGCTGCATGTTGTATGTCTTAGAATAACTAAGATTTTACACATATTTACATACTTACATGCCTTTGTTTTGACATTTATTAATTACAATAATCATCGTTTTCTATGGTAACACTCATGAATTACCATTTTGTATGTGATAATTGATTAATCACTTGGAGAGCAGTCAAGTTTGTTTAGGGTATATGGTGTTTGTTAGCCAGGGCAACATGCTAGGTTGTTTGCATTTTGGGGAAAAAAGTAAATATGTATACAACTCTACAATACAGACTTAGATACTACATACATTACATAATTATTCGGGGAAACGTAAACTGAAGTTAGACAGTAAATGCTCCACACTTGGAAGACTGTGCACATATGGTTCAGACTTGTGTGGAGATGGTCTTACTGTTCACTATACAACTGTGCCAATCACTGTATACAGAAGTTAAATTAGTACTCAAAGAACCGGCTGAAGATTAAATTTACTTCAGAGTAATCCAGTCATGTGTCTTTGCATTTCGGTCCTCCATCTGAACTCTTTATTGGTGACAGCCACTCTAGATCAGATGGTTGGTGGTTTGTTGGTTTTGGGAAGATGGGGGGGGCAAAGGAGCTGTCACTTGGTCTGAGGAACACACACCCCAGACCCAGTGCTGCCTGGTCTCTGTAACACCCCTCGCTGCCTCCCCCTAGTAAACAGTCCATTAGCGTAGTGCTCCAAGGTAAACATATTTACTGGCTGGTGACGGCTTGCCAGTGTGGCTCCTCAGGCCCCGTGGCAGAGGGGATTTCATTAGGCAGAGGGCAGGGGGAGAACGGCGGAAATTAATGTGCCATTCAAGATGATTTCTTTGTTTCCCATCAACATGATCACAGACGGGCCGCAGGGAAGAGATGATTTACGCACACAAAGGAAAGAGACAGGGAGAGAGAGGGAGGGTAAGAGGGAGGGAGAGAAAATATCACAAAAGGCTCCCAGTGTGTGAAATGTCTTCCTTTTGGTGAAAACGTTCTTGTCATGATTTTTGTTATGGCTTGAAGTGCTGGAATTGTTTTCAATCAGAAAAGCTTTCTTGTTTGTCATTAAGGATTGGGAATGGTAGTATGTCTGAGCAAAAAGCACCAACAGGCACAACATTGTAATGCAATTTTTTCCACACTATCTCCACACAGTAATCCAACCAATACGGTTATGTCCTGCAGCCTCGTTAAGAACCTGTTTCCCCAATGGAGTTTTTTCATACAGTTTCCTGTGCAGCCTGGAGGATATTATTCTGTGGCCTGCCTTGTTTATTAATAACTGTGGTTCACCAATTAATTATCTGAAAAGTACATACAGCTGATGGCAGAATATTGGGTATGGTGGAAAATAATTTGCAGTGACACGACATAATGTGTTGTTTGTTCACAGAAGTAAAACTGTATCTAAAACTTTTTTTGTGGAACAAAATGTCCAAATAGAATAAACATGCAAAAACACTATTCATTCATTCAAACACTATTCATTTTACTTAGGTAATAGATAAAGCATATTCATAACAGATTGTTTTACTCTGAGATAACTACTTCTTTAAGGAAATCATGTATGTTTGTAAATGGAGTCTTTCTGCTCTAATTTTATTTATATTTAAAGGATTGCAACATAATAATGGAAAGTTGTGATCAAAAGTGGGTGAGTTGGACCATAAACAAGACAGAAAGTGACTCAGAAGAACTGGATGCTCGCCTACTTTTTGTTGGAGAGAATCATTCTGCAAAATGAGGAAATTCCGGCACAAACACGTAGCAAACCTGGTATGCTAAGAAACTGAAGCATGTTTTTGGATGGTGACAAATGTATTCTTAGCAGACGTTTTTATATACAATCGTATGTTTAAATACTGACTAATATTGTATTCCATAGCTTTCACAGTTTCCAGTAAATGAAAACAAAAGTTGTCTCTTTTACAAAAAACAAAAACATAAGGAAATGAAAATGTTGTGGGCTTACTGCTGGTTTAAGAAGTTTCAGGGCCGCTGTTGTCATACAGTGAATCATACCTGAGTAATCAGACTGAGCTCTGTCTGCATCTTCAGTACAAGTGAAACTCTTTCTCTGTGAGTGCTGACCAAGGTTGCGCTTTGTCGCCTATTATGTGTCTGGTTTTCATGAATAGGTTTTTGGTAGACCGTTAGTACTGGACAGCATTCAGTTTGGTTGCCTCTGTGAAATAAAGCACTCTGCTGTTCAAAGAATTGGAAGAAGATCAGTGCATCCTAGTTTGATGACACAAGTCTCTTGTTGTAAAAACATGTATTGATGCTTAAAGTGGAGTATATGAGTGGCAGGTATTATATGTACAATGACTGTGCTGTTTGTGTTTGCAACACACCACTTTAAGAATTATCCTAGCAAGAATGAAGCAAAGTCCCCAGATTGCCAGTTAATCTAAATCATTGTGGACTTATCCTATGGTCACAGTTAGGAAAGCATTCAAAAGCATAAAGCGGAAAGGAGTCAGACATGCAAGTTAAGTTCCTTTTCTGAATATCTTTGAAAACCATTGTACTTTTCTTTGTGAGGAACCAGATGAGACAGTAGAGGCATTTAATGAGGATTTCTTGTAGCTTTTTGGGCAAATTGGACTAAGATGAGGGGCTACAGTACGTGTGCCAACCAGTTTATGGTTGCCTTGGAATCCTTCAGAAGGGTCTGGAGGACTATGTGTACTACATCATCACTTTGCCAGTGTACTGTACACCTGGACAAGTATCTGAAAATGGATGCATGAATTAGAATTTGTAAACTAACATTATGTTGAGATTTTTGGGATTATATGAGTCACATTAGCATTTATTGAGATATTGTTATCATTAAGTTTTCAAAACCATTTGCCCATTTCTTTGCCTTAAGAATCGCTTTTTGATGACAAAGTGACAACCACTGATGCATTGTGTATCCCATGACTTTTGTTTTACAAATTAATGTCAATGGTAGCAAATGGAGAAAAAACTACAGAACAAACAGTGAAAAAATACTGTAGGTTAACCTGTGTTGATATGATTCTCTCCATTATCACTACATCTAGCTCACACTTTCTCAAAGGTCCATATTTAGCGCATATAGGCAAATGATAATTTTTCATATTCATATTATTAATATTTGTCATATGGAGGTACGATATCACCTTTCACATGTTCTTGTAATAATTAATTTGCTAACCACTCCCACAGTTGGTGTAGATCTTATGTATGATACCACCATGTACTCCTTGCTCCCTCTGTCCTTGCTCTCTTTGACTCACTCTGTTTCTCTGCATCCACCCTCTCCTTCCTTTCAGGTCATATTTTGAGGTTGTATGATACCTGTGAGTGATGTACTGTCAGACATGAGCTGCATATAAATTACTCTAGAGGAAAAACATGCCGTTTTTTCTTTTCCACGAACACACACCCACGCAGGTGCACACACACACGCAATGTATTTGCAGATGCCCATCTCCAGAGGCAGTTTTATGTAGTTGGTGACCTTAGACTGTGGAGCTGTTGTTTAGGGTCTGATAACATCATGACAGAGTGTACAGGTGTGACTACATATAGACAGGAAGGACACACACACACACACACACACACACACACACACACACACACACACACAAATAGACGTACTCACACACACTCATATTGGATGTCATATTGGATGGCACAGTTCTTTGTTCAGTGACCAACAGACAGTAACGTCATAACGTAGGGGATTATTCTCACATTTGGATACAATGTGCATACAGCTGTGAATGAATAAAATCTATGTGTAATAAAAACTAACAAAGACATAGATTGCCCACTTCACAATATAAGCCTTTATACAAACATGCATCTGTTCATAATAAACAATGAAAACATAATTAACTGTGATTATTTGAACACTGTGTTTACTTCTGGTGAAATCCATATACATACACTACATGTCACTTTCACACTGGCAAATTAATTTTTCATGTATATTTGTGTGGTTTACAACCATGAAAAAAGACCAAATCCTTTTTGGTGTGTAGATCTGTTGTTGATACAGTTGAAAATGATCAAAAACCATTTGTTTCTGCCTCTCTAAACAGCAGTGTTTGAGCCTGCATGTATCTGTGTGCAGTGGACATGCAAATCTGAGAACCTAAAGCTAAATGTCAGCTTTCATGCTGTCCGGGGGGAGGCTTGTCCTCTGCACCATCATGTGGAGAGAAGCAGTACAGCAGTGACTTCATTGACATTCCTCTCATAAAGACAGTGGCTAACCCGGCCTCAAAAAGTAATCCTTCTTCACTGAGATGTGGGAAGGAAGAGGACACAGTGTAAAGCTGATCGATTTGATCCTAACCAGGAAATTGTACATGTGGTTCCAGAGCTAAGAAGTTTGTCCGCTGTGCTGCTATCCAATCCCTTACTTGTACCCTCAGGATGAATACACAAACTGTTTCTGTATAGCATCAAACCGTGAAGAGATGTTTATAATTCAAACTATATAAGTGCAGGTTTTTTTTTTTCTTTTTTCTTTTTTCTTTTGAGAAGTCCTAGCCTGTGGGGTGATGTTTTGTTGATATCCAACGAGGCCCAAGGTACAGCCTTGATAAGGACTGATATACAGACAGAGAATGTTTTGTCTCTCCAGTTCTCATTGAGCATGACAGAGAGGATTTCAGAGAGGCTGCACTGCCAGATGGGAGATTCCTTCATGGGTATTGTCTGCGAAACGCCTCGGAATATGTCAGCTTTATCTGTGTTAAAACATACCAAACATTTTTGCATGCGATACTGTGGTACCGAAGCTATAGCCTCTCCCATCTGTGCCGTTGCAAACTGTATCTCGGTCCTGCAGCATCCAGTAAACAAGGCAGAAATAACTCCACTGATCTGAGGAGGAGGCTGCCACTGCCAAATTTGTGATACGTAAATGTGTGAAATATTGTGATATTGAGACATGGTTCCAGATAGATTATGTAGTATCAGTGAGCTGTGTTTTATCCCTCTCCCCACTGCTTGTGCTCTCCCTAGTTCTGTTTCTCTATCTCATTCACACACACATACACACTGACACACATAATGCTCTATCATTTCCCTCATCCCGTGCAAGAGGTGTGAAAGGCAAATATATGCTCTCCTTCGCTGTGGACATAATACTGAGGTCATGAATGGAATGTTAATGAATGTTTTACCACATACCTCTATCAGTGGCTCACACATACACACACAGAGAATCACACTCGCACACCAGGATTTGCCGAGTGAGTACCAACCTAGCCAAAACCATAACAATACACTATTTCAAATATGCATTCCTCTGCGAGAGAGTGGGTGTTTTTTTGTTGTTTTCAGACCATGGCAGCTTGCTTTTACTTGTATGTTGTGCTGCAGACAATGCAAGAATGCGAGAAAACAACACACACACACACACACACACACACACACACACACACACACACACACACACACACACACACACACACACACACACACACACACACACACACACACACACACACACCCACAAAAGACCAGCTACATAGAAGGAGGCAAACATTTCAACCGTATAGCTGTGCAGGTCTGTTTCTGAATGCAACTCGTGAACTTCAAATCCGTGTCACGTTGGGATCTGCAATAGAGGAAACAAAGGGGACAGAGGGTGTGGGAAGGAGAGGCCGCGGCTCGCAGATCAAGAGGCTGTGTTTGAGTATCTTATCGCGGCTGTCGCCAGCTCAACCTGGCTCCATTGACTTTGTGTGGGGATTAGAAAGGCCCACAGCGGCTGATTATTTGGGTGAGTGCACGGTTCTGTGTAAACAAACATTGTGGCCGGGATTGTTCCAGTCACAACACGGCTGGTTGGCCCCTGACAAACCCCACACACACACACACACACACACACACACACACACACACACACACACACACACACACACACCACACACACACACACACACACACACACACATACACACACAAACACACACAAACAAGCAGGGAGAGTACACACACTGTGGTGCATCATGCTCCTGCTGGAGTGTCCTGATGGGTTGGGGTCCCTCTTTCAGTCACCTTTTTTGGACTTCTATTGACTTCACGAGATGCATGGATGCTACTTTGCTTTAGACCTTTCCCCCAGAAAACATAAAGAATATATCTTTAGTTAAGAATATATTTTCACTATGGGAAGAAGCATTGTTCCTTTGCAAAGTGATACATGCTGAAAGATGGCGAACCACACTGAAGATACTGTAACCAAAAACGGTTGGCATCTGTACACTTGTTAAAGCCAAGTAGAGTCAAGTGGAAGCATATTGGGGGTGAGGAGAGTCTAGCAATTATAAAAAGAAAGTGTATTATTTTATCAACAGCATAATAACATTATGCCAAGCAGATGGGATATGGTGCAAGAGGAAAAACTTTGAGAAAAAACATTTATTTATAAACACAAATCCGCTGTGAGAAACTTGTGTTATTTTTACCGCAACCTTTCACTGTGCTTTTTTTTTTTTTTTTTTGAACAAAGGTAGAGTGAGAAGCACCCGTGAAGGGGCTGTGAAGCCTGCTGCATCTCTACATATCCATTCCAGATGCTGGCTAGACTTAGTGGAGCCGGGGCCCGCTGTACTGGGGGCTGGATTTAGTTGTCTTTTCCTCCAGGTGTGATGCCTCATGCTGATTCCCCCACATGTTCCATGAGTCTCATCCAAACACGCCAGGGCTGGTGACAGCGCTGGTAGGCCTGCCCTCCCTCCTTCGCTCCTTCCTGTCTCTCTGCCTATCCTGCTGGCCCACCCACCCACACTGCAACAAGACCTACCAACAAGTCCTCTTCTCCTTACCTGCCATCGGAGCCACTGCCCTGGATGTCTGTCCGATGCAAACCTGAGAAACGTCCTTTCTTTAAGCAGCTCTACTCTTATATGTCACGCTTTCCCCACTCATTCAGACCTTGTGTCTCCTCCTGGGTTTGAACCCCTTTGACAAGGGGTTATGTTCACATCGCTGCTCCACAGGCTCTGCTGCAGGCTGGGACAGGCCAGTTGTTGCTCTAGTAACTCAATCGTGCTCAACGTTGATGTAGGACGTATTAAACTTGTCATATTTCAAGCCTGGTCAGTTTTAGGACGATACGCCATCAGGGAGTGTTAGGCGGTTAAAAAAAGCAAAGTAGAGTGGAAAAAGAAAACAGAAGCTCTGCTGTTTTGTGTATTTGTTCCCCAGCTGAATGTTCAGCGTCTGTTTCCATTAAAAGTGCTGGTGAGCAAAATTCAGTCTTTATCCCTCTGTAAACCAGGCTGACTAAAGGTCCCACTTTTGCAGTCGTATTTTACTTTACACTATGACTCCTTTCTTCCGTGACAAAATGAATGTTTCTCTTTAATGTACATGAATTCCACCTACTCGTTAAGACTTTTCCAGGGCAGAACAGATAGATGCAGTGGGGGCAAACATTATTAGCTAGCCCACACAAAATATGTTGCCTCATGGCTAGACTTGGACGCCTTCCAGCTTTGGCATAACTCATATTTATGGGAACAAGAAACAAGCCTCCTTACTGAAACATGTTGGCCTTCATTTCCTTGACAGAAAACTGTCTTGGTTTATTAGTATTACAACAAATACTGAGCTGATTGATTGTTTCTGTTACGATCAATAAAGGCGGACCCAAACGCAGACAATGGAATTAAGTAATATAAAAAGGGGTTTATTGTAGGAATAAAGGGGACCTGAGGAGGCTGGCAGGCAAGCAGAAGGTAGAGAGACGATGGCGGATGGCAGAGCTGTGCTGAGCAGGACAGGTGGATGAGAGAGTCAGTGTTGCTGGCTGAGGATAAGCTCAGGGGTTTAGTAAGCTGGCAGGCAGGGGGACTAGAGGGTAGTGATTCTGGGACCACAAGGAAACATGGTATGTACAGGTAATGCAAACAATACATAAAATGACTATGCTGTTGCAGAGTGGCTGATAGTGAGAGAGATTACCACTGTAGTTAAACAACGAACTGGCAATGAGAAGATGGAGAACTGGAGTATATTTACTGTTGGTTTGATGGGTTGATGGAAGGCAGATGTGCAGGCTGGGCAGGTGAGGTGAACGAGCCGCAATCAGGAGGGAGCCGGAGAATGCCAAGGAAGGAAGCCACACCCACACCTCATACACCCACACCTCATACACACACACACACACACACACACACACACACACACACACACACACACACACACACACACACACACACACACACACACACACACAGAGAGAGAGAAAGAGACAGACAGGGGAAAACAGGAGACAAGGGAAAAGGGAAACACATGGAAACACAAAGGAAATATCTGGAGGCACGGTTGGGGCCGTGACAGTTTCTTTCCACTTGAATTTTGTATCACTGAAAAAATGTTTTATAACTGATTCAATACAAATAAATTCAGGAGTTACAAAACTAATTAGAAGGCAGGCATATGTGTTTTTATTTTGAATAATGAAGTCAACAGATGAAATAGAAATTAATCTATTGACTGTGTTTCTACAGAAGCTGTGAAATGAAAAGAAATAGTCTCTTTTCTAAACCCATTAATCTGTTGACTTCCCCCCAAGGCTCTATAGTAAACCACATTGTGAGTCAGATCATACTGACATGGGTTAGACCAGTGTCTTTGTGTGTGAGTAGTCTTCTGTTGTCATAACTCCTCATGAGCCGTAGCAATGTAAATGATTTCCTGATGTTTAAAGCATCATTGCTGTGATTAGACACACAGGATCAAGATTTCAGCCTTTAAACTGCCTGGACTGTCACCAGAGCTCATTACAAACATACAGACGACAGTGACTCTTAACTTTTGCAAATATGCAATGACAGAAAGTGACTCTGATGTGATTGTATTGTTTTTTACCTTACTGGCAGAACAGTTATGTCCTCAAACTGGATGACTGAGGGCAAAACGCATTAAATACAAATATGTGACATGGCATAATGTAAATAACACAGTCATCTGTATCTTATCAAGTCATTAAGTTGTGTCCAATAACTCATAATATTGTAATTGCCTGTTAGGGGTGATTAATATGTTGTGTCAAACTAAATCAAATGTTTGGCAAATCTAACTTAATATGATGAGACCAGCAAATGTCAGGAAGCTGTGGTTTGGTTTGGAAGATGTGGTTCAGCTTAAACTCTTCATCATTGTCATGCTTCTCCTCCCTTTCGTGAGAGTGGTTAAAGGATGTGTTGTTTTTCTGCACGGCAACATTATAATGTTTAAAATAACATTTTCCATAGTTTGAATGAAGTCTTATTAACTGGAGAAAATGCAGATTGATAATAGCATGAGATGGTGTGATTGTATATAATTTATTTATGTTTACTGTACAGTATTTTTGCTGTGCTGAGATTCAAATCTCTCTCAAGTTAGCACTCAGATTCTCAAGTTCTCATCAATAAGGAATGCTGATTTCTCGCTCTTAGTTCCAGGTAAGGTACTGCTAGAAGTGGCGCAGGGACCCCCAAGCCACCTTGTCTTGTGACATCATTGCCAGTCATCCACTTCATCTCTTTTGCTCCAGCTGGAGCTGGATGTTGGACCTCGGTGAGGCCCCAGTACTGGTATTAATTTCTTGGGCCTGTTGGCGTACGTCCTCTGGCAGCCCAGTGCCAGCTCCAGCCCCAGTCTCAGCCTCAGCCCCAGCTCTGGTTCCATCTCCATGTAGGAGTGTTACTGGAAAGCTGGCCAGTGGGATCTGGCTCTTATAATCATTTCAGGCTAGACTTGACAGCATCTGTAGCAAAGCTTGCATGAGATGGGCTATTAGTATTCAGAGAGGACAGAAGTGAAGGAAAAAAAAAAACAGGAATAAAAAAGAACAATCCATCCTGAAATCATACATCATCTTCAGAAAACTGTGAAAAAGAAACCTTTTTCTGTGGTCCATTTTTCTACATTATGACTTTATAGCTTAATGCCGACATGGTGCATGAGTTTGTGGAATTTCAGTGTGGTTTCCAAGATTTTGAGCAATTTATATTTATAAAGGGCTGTTTCCAATTGAAAACTGAAGGAATGGCTAAATAATGAAGTGGAACCTTTTTAGGTTTTCTGCTGCAGATAAGGTACTAAAGTTCACAAGTAATTTCATGTATAATGCATTCACTACGTACATGAACAACACGGATAAATAAAAACACATTTGTTGACCCATATGGAGTGTTCAGATGTTGGAGTGAAGCCTATGTACTGTACTGCAGCCACTTTGGATTATGTTACCATAAGACATGGATTCCAGGCAGGCCCTGTGTGGAGGTTTATTCCTTTCAAACAAGCCAAGCTAATGAAAAACAAACTCACATTTGCATTTCTATGTGGTCAGAAACCTTCATTTTTTCACTTTTACACTTAAGGGGATATTTTTTTCATTTCGAGCTGCTTTTTTTCCATGAACCAGTTGTAGGCTCATCTTATGTCTAATTTCTTCTCCTGCGACCGATAAACAGTTATGTTTCTCAACCTACTTGAAGTCCTTCAACCATAACAGTATTCTCAATACTGCGCCCACTAATTGTTATGACTGTATTGGTGATAAGTCTACATTACTTTTGATTGTGTGTCTGTGTGAGAAGAGGTTGTCTGAAATTCCCACTGGGTCCTGCTCAACCAGTCCCAAGATTCCAGTGGCTTCATATGCCGCACAGTTTTGGAGGCTATTAGAGAATGTTTAACATTGAGTCAACATGAGGGAATACTGTACCTTCCATGTCTTTATGAGACCAAGATGCAGAATGATTAAACCCCATCTCTTGCAATCGTTATTACTAGGCGTACTTGGACTGGAAAAACCTTTTTTGTTACTTCATCTTTTCAAATGAACATTTCATGGGTGGCTGATTTACACTATTTTCTCAGTTAGATGTGTTGGCTCCTCCAAATATTGATATCCACAGGGTTTTTGGTCTTGGAAAACTCAGCCTGTAACCCTTGCAATCATTTAGTCTTTAAGAGCAGGAGATGAATACAAGAAGTGTTTGGAAAACTTTAGAATCAGAATAGTAGGCGCCAGACCCTTTAGTGTTGCAAGATGATAGCAAAACTCGGTTGCATTTGTGTACTATCTTCCTTTTTGCACATGCTTCAGATATAAATCATGCATTTTTATCGAAGCTATCTGTGCATCAACATATCAGCACATGACTCGTTGACCTCCACAATCGTGCCCATGCATCTCCTCCTTCCTGGACTAAGAACTCCTGAGAGGTTTCTCCAACAAGCTGTTGTCCCTTCTGTAAACGCAAGTAGAATACTGTGTGTGTGGTGTGTGTGTGTGTGTGTGTGGGGGGGGATAGGGTTATTCAAAAGCTGTTCCACTTGCATGGCAACGCCTCATTACCCATACTGCCTCCTTCTTTGCCCCGAAGTGGGGTGCGGCTCCCCTCGCTGGGCCCAGTCGTCAAGGTGACCCAACATGCCCCAGGATGGCAGGCAGTCAGACAGGCTGAGAGAGAGGGGGCTGTTCACTCTGTCTTTATTGTACTGGGGCCACCGTATGCTAGCTGGTGCACTAGGCCCTGGGTAGTTCCAGACTGCCGCATGTACCCCGGTGAGCAAGCAGCTGATCTCATTTTTCAACACACAGCTGCCCCAACATCAGGCCCAGGTGAAGGTGACCTCCCTCGCCTGTTGGAGTGCCTCTTAAAGTGTTGAGGTCCAATTGATGCTGTGCCAAATCCACAAAACCTTAACTTCTGGTGATGTAATGTTGCTATTTTAATTTTGGGTCATATCAGAACATATTTTTTTGCAGAACAGAGTCATTAAAAGCACGATTAAAGTGCTGCTTTAACATCTACAGTATGCAGACATATGTAGACACAAATGTGACAGTTGTCGCTGAGTTGCTGTAGCAGGCTGCACGCTGTTTGAGCCTCTCTGCTCTGCAACAACAGACTGATCAGAAAGCACAAACAGGCCTTTAACTGCACATCTCAGCCTTTTATCTCTGCAGACATCCTTCTCCATCTCTTGTTTATTCTCACTCTTTCCATCCATCCATCTATCCATTCCTTCTTCTCATTTGTCTCTTTCCCTCCCTCCCTGTGTCTTCCTGTCACCTCCCTCCCTCCTCCCCCTCTAACACAGGACAGATTGGGAAGCCGTGATGGCGGCACAGAAGTTGAGGGAGAAGCTATTTATCCCAGACGGATCAGGAGGTGTGTGACGGAGGTGTGGACGGTTGCTGCAGGTCAGTGACGTTGGCAGGCGCCAGGCAGGCCGGCCCACATGGCTCGGGGACTGTGGGACTACAGACAGATGGCACCTGGTGGGTGACAAACAATTAACAAACCAACAAGAATAGCTGGATCGGCAGTATACCCACAAGCACAGGAGATAGCAAGAGAGCGGGTGCATCTGTGCTCTGAACACTTTCACTCTTTACTTTTCCTCCTTCCGAGTTTTGTTTTGTATAACAGTTGCAATTTACCCATGTGTCTTTTTCACAAAAACACTCTTGTTGTCGTGTCGCTATAGAACAGTCTAAATAAAGCGGTGTTGAGCATATGCAGTCAGCATATGTTTCTGTTTTTTTCAGTGCAGTTTTGAGAGAAGCAGTGGGTTATTTAAATATACAATACAATGAAACATTACATTTGGTATCAACTTAAGTGTTAAGCAAAAGTTATGAACAGTCATAAAAGTTCCAGCAAAAGCATTACCTGGCATCAATGTAACATGCATGTGTTTGTGAAATGCATGTTGGAAACTGTTTCAGTGTCTTTGTTCAGAAAGTGAGCATGGTGGCCGATGGTTTTTCACCGCCTAACTGCATCCAAATGTCATTGTGATACACTGTTTCTGTACTCCACTCCCACTTACTGTACAACTGAAGACGGCCTCTGTTGGTCATAAACAAAAATCTGCAATTTTGTGAGTAATATCTCTTTCAAGAGTTGGGAGAGGAAGATTATTACCCATACCTAACTGTGTGTAAGTAAACGCCTGTCAACTGTTAGAATTATTACTTTGGACTGGCATTGGTCCTAGTGTGTGTGTGAACACATCTGGAGTCTAGACTCTGTGGCTCTGTGGGCAGGGTCCTATCTATGAGCAGCATCAGGTCCGGAGACCGGCCATGTTGACATAGGTGGCACATGCATACCGGCATCTGTTTCAACAGTCAGTACTCTCACCAAATACCCCCCCTCAAAGACACACACACACACACACACACACGCGCGCGCACACACACACACACACACACACACACACACACACACACACACACACACACACACACACACACACACACACACACACACACACACACACACACACACACTGCTGGATACTTTTATCCTTCACTGAGGGATGGAAGAGAGGAGGAGGGACGCAGAGGGAGACAAAGTGGAGGTAGTGGTGGTGGTGGGGGGGTCCTGCAGAGGTCCTTGGTAACCAAAAGCAAATGCTACTTCTCAGAATCAGCACTGTAAATCCTCCAATCCCCCCCTTTTCATTGCTGTGTCAGGATATTAAGACATGGAGGGGAGGACAGTAAGTGTTTACGTGTGTGTTTTTATCTTTTATCCCCCTTGCTGGTTGTGTGGTAGTGTGCGTATATGGGAAACAGACAACATATAATGAATTTCCTCTTGAGGAGTTATGGTTAATCATGAAAATGGCCCCACGGTAGTCTTGGGGGGAAATCTGTGTATGTTTTTGTCTGTGCGTGAATGTTTGCGTGTCTGTGTGTGATAGAGAGAGACACACACACACACAGAGAGAGAGAGAGAGAGAGAGAGAGAGAGAGAGAGAGAGAGAGAGAGAGAGAGAGAGAGAGAGAGACTGCCAGCAGACTATGTTACAGGGTGGTGTATGTGAAAGGAGCCTTTAGCACTTCCAGATCAGGGAGTTTTATTGGTCCATGTCAGAGCACTGTCACTTGTGATTTACGTCTATGTGATGTTAACACACACAATCATAATATATATGCACATGCACACATACATATCTAATTGGTACACAAACACACACACACACACACACACACACACACACACACACACACACACACACACACACACACATATATATATATATATATATATATATATATATATATATATATATATATATATATATATATATATATATATTTATAAGAAAGAGGGGAAGAAACACTGCAGCCAATCTAACTGAAAAGGAAAATAACATGGCATGACAAATGGACACAGACAAAAGAGTAAAAGATGCATAAAACAAACCTAAGTGATAGAGAGCCAGTGAAAAGCGCCACTGCAATATTCTGTAGCCAGTTTACATAATGGCTTGACGTATTAATGGGATAAACACAACCATAAATCTTGGTCAGGGAATGACATGCAAAGAATGCCGGAGCAATAGGCTTTTCGCAGTAGGAAAATAAACACTGATAAGACTGTGGGAATAATCATGAAGAGGTATGACATTGGGTGCATGTGTTCATGTGCATGTGTGTACACACCCATACACATGCAAAAACAAACACAGAGAAGCTGCAGCAGCACCCAAAGTGCAGCAGCTTAAATTTCATGTAATACAAACTACTCAGGAGAGGATGGAGAAAAGCTGATATTGAATGTCTCAGTCTATTTCAATAAATAGTAGCTAGTGCCCGTTGTCATGTCTTAAACCATCCAACAAATGAATTTTCTAATAGCGAACTGAGTTTGTACAAGCATTAAATCAATGGAAATGAATGAGCCTCTAGAAAGCAAGAAAAAAAATCAATTTTCATATACAGTGACTATTGTTACAGAACAGCACTGACTGCGCTCACCTCAAGTGTTTGTGCCTATAGTCAAAAAACAAGGGGCCTCTCTGCAATGCACAAAGCAAATAGAGATCTGCTAATAGAATCTGGGATATAAATTTTCCTGTCACCTTCTCTACTTCCAAGGAGCTTCTTGGTCGATAAGGGAGAGATTGGGTTGAAAATTGATTTCCAGAATAATTGCTATTCTCTTCGTCAGGGGGACTGAAGTGTCTCCAAGGCTTTTTTCCTATTACAGCTGCTGGCTCTCCAATTTACCTGTCCTGAGAAAATACATGAGAGGGCAGAGCCTTTGGCCTCTACAATCATCAAGGTTGTGGGGCTTCTCAGCAGATACGATTTATTGGTGAGTTCTGCGTGATTGGCTAGCAGAATTTTTTAGAATGATAATGTTTGACCTTTTTGACACAAAACCTGAAATATAAATGACATGTTAACTTTTTATTGTCCTGTAGAAACCATGTTGAACATATTTATTTTGCAGGTTAAGGTTGTGGTGTTGTGTAATGCAGGCTAAATGGACTCTTTTGAGCAGCGTGTATGCTATGCAGAAATATATTCTTTGCTGAAATGTGACAGCCTTTAGTCCTCGTGTTAAAGTGACAGTTATTGACACAAACCTACTCCTGCTGCTGACAAGCAGCACGTCATTATGCTGCTTGTATGTCATCACCACTTTGATCTCCTGTGTTCCTCCAAGCAACAGCAAACAGGGCATTTGTAATGAAGGTGATTATTAGACAGATTGGTGAGCGAAATATAATTCCCCATAGCTGGTACCTGGTCTGGCCGTCCTGTGGCTGATCCCATCCCTTTGTACCATTTGGCTAACAATAACACCAGCCATTTATCTGCAAAGTAATAGCATGGCACTGGAACCGGTGATGTGCACAGCCTGAAGCAGATAATGTGGGCAAAAAGTTATTTGGAAGCATTTCAACGTCCAGTTGAAGACTGCCAGACACCATTAACCGCCTCAAAAGCAAAAAACCTTGCTTGTAAAAAAGCATGAATTTAAACTAAAAGCTGAATCACTCATGGTTTTATTTAAACATTTGACATGGACTCAACAAACACTGTATCTTGCTTGTGACTGGTGTGTATGTAATATATGCCAGGTGAACATGGAGCTGTGCTTCATCCGTTAGAGATGTGTGGTGTGCTGCATCATTCCGTATCATTGTGTGGAACAGAGGGAGTGATTCTCTTGCCTTCTGTCCTCCTGCATATCATACTCTGCTGCCACCTGAAGCCTTCTCGCTTTGCTCCACTGTACAAAACCCCATTGTGGTTTTCTCTGAGATAAGCAGAGAGAGGGTGAGAGAGAAGGAGAGGGAGAGAGGGAAAGAGACTCCTGTGGAGGCGCCAGGCCTATCTCCTCTATCTCCTCCAGGGAGCATGTCGGCATTCCCAAAGACACTGGTGCTAAGAGCCTCGTCGCCCTGCTGCCCACCTCCTGCACACACAGGAGAAGGAGACGTGGAGATTTATGTCACGGTAACCCAATCTCTTCCCTTCCTGAACTCCCCGTCCCCCCTGACTGCCTGTGAGAGCGAGACCGAGTTTAAGAGTGGAGGGCTGCTGATGTTTTTGCAGCATAGAGGCAGACTGAGACAGACACAATGTTCCCTTTCTGTTGTTTCAGTCTGAGTGCTGCAGTGATTTGTATGTGTCTTTGTTGTGCTTGTGTGTGTGCATATACTGCATGTACTGTATATGCAATGTACAGTACGAGTAAAACATTTGGACACATTTTCTCATTTGAGTAGATGGGGAGATGTGCCCAAACTTTTGACTGGTACTATATGTGTGTGCTTCTGTGCACATGCATGGATTAGTGTTTGATACTGTATTTGATATCTGTGGCCCTACTTTATTTGGGACTGAATGGAATTGACTCCCACGGAAGGCTCTGAGGAGAGATGTGACACTTAGATATAGCAAAAAGGAGGAGGTCGGGTAAACACATTCACATATAGATACACACTCATACACGTGTTAACACATTTTAAGCCAATACTCACACATTTACATTTTTAGGATGCTTTCCTCATGCTTTTTTGCCAATGCTCTCTAACATTTTAACATTCACCAGATTTTCTCTTTTTTGTGTCGAAAACGATGGAAAGAAACTGAGAAAAAGTTGAGATTTTCTAAACTAAACAGATGCCGGGAACAAGTTGTAAAGCCAACGTGAAGATTGCACTACTTCTTCCTATCCCATACCTATTAGAATTCAAAGAGTCAACAATGTAGTGTAGGTGTAAATATTGAATGAAACACAGAATGTGACATCTCCTTGAATTCATAGGTTTAATATTTCATGGTTCAGAGGCACACCTGAGAGCAAAACATATGACTGAATCAAAACTTAATGTGGAACACGCAATATGCTGAAATGATGAAGTCAGTGGGAGGAGGAGACTGAATTACTGCATGGAGGATGACACAGTTGTACAGTAAAACACTGAACTGCAGTCAATTTTTATTTTAAACTTTTTAAAGGATTTAATCGTTCATTGTATGAATAAGAAATAACGTGTTGATAAAATGGTATGTCCTATATTTGATTCCAGATGTGACATAACTTACATCCTGTTTGTACTCAGTATTATCAATGTCAATCCAATTCTTTAGAAAGACTCGGTATGTGATGTTTCTCACCCGCACAAACTGCAAGAGAGCTTCCGTTAAATTAGATTCCACACATTTATTCTCACCTCCACAGCATCTTCCAAACATGTGTCGAACCCACCAGGAGTCGGCCTTATGGAGATGTGAGTGTGTGTATTTGTGTGCACTAGTAGGCCTTCCTGCGTGTGTGTGTTCAGCATGACGTGGCAACCCCCTGCCCTGTTCAAACACGGCGTTGGCTGTGCAGGCAGTCTCATCGTCAGGCTTGGCTTGCCAGTGGTACACGCTGTGCCTGGCACCCTGCGGAGGGGGAAGGAAGGAGCGCAGCAGGGCCAGGCCGCCTCCAACACCTCTCCCACCGAGCCAAAGGCCCCTCTGGTGGGGCTCTGAACACTAGAACAGGCCCAGGGAGAAATGATAATGAGGACCAAGACTGTGTTACACAGGATTACACGTAGGGACGCCATCACAGGTTTTAAACCACGCACACACGCACACACACACACACACACACACACACACACACACACACACACACACACACACACACACACACACACACACACACACACACACACACACACCAAGACATAAACATGGAAACATCATATGTACACAAGCACGCCTGCTCATAATCAGGCTGGCATGGATGCACAGAATCAAACATACACACACACGCAAGCACGCACGCACGCACACACACACACACACACACACACACACTTTCACTCGGTCAAAATGACTAAAATTTACATTTTGTTCGGGGTGGTTGTTGTAATCTTAAGAATCATAGATGTATGTTTTTGTTTTTCCAGAGATCTCTTGGCTTTCAGTCAGCATCGCCAGTACTGTGACATCTTTTTCCTTTGGGTTACCAGTCTGGTAGATATCATTAATAATTCCAAACATTATAAACAAAGCCATGCTGGCACTACTGCTACCAGAAATGCAAAATGTACCACTGTCTGTGCACCAGAACATTTCTCCTGCAAATGAAAGATGTAACTGCTACAGGGGATTGAGTAGAACAAGTGTGACAAAGATGACAAACAGATCTTGGAATGTGGAAATGTTAAATTATGCTCAAAAACATATCTGATTTTTGATAAAGTTACATGATATCAAAACAAATCTTATTTGTACTTGTATTGCCTGAGCTATTTGTTGACACAGTAGGAAGTGAAGGATTTCTGCCACTGTGTGCAAATGGTGGCAGGTTAAACTTAAGAATTCAACATTTCTTAATAGTTTTGTTAGTTTTGTTGTTTCTTTTTATAGTTTCTTTGATCTTGTCAACCATCCTATCACATCTGTCATCATCTCTTTTCTACAAATTCCAGCTCCATTAGGTACAATTTTTTGATGATTTCATGAATTAATTGAGGGCATGAATGAGTTAATTTGGAGGCATTTTGAGGAAAATAATTTAACTTAAATTTGAGGTCACAATTTAATCATTTGGTGGTAGGCTACATATTGGTAATTTGAAGGCACAAGTAGTTTGCTCAAGAGAACAACTTTGAAGATTTCAATTTGAGGAAATACATTACAAATTCATGCTTGCAGATTATCATAAAACGTTCTGCTTGATAGCTGCACTCCCATAATAGACATGCAGGTGTGTTTAATGGCTCATAAGAATACATGTATACTTGTAGAGAATGAATGAATGAATGAATGAATGAAATGTCTGTTGATTGTTTGAATGATAAGTTTCACTGAAAACCTTTTTCAATGCTCTCAGGTGAAGAGACTGAGAATGCCCTGATAAATAGCACTGTGTGCAGGCCGTGGTAAAAATGAAAGCAACCTCACAACAAAACCAAACCAAAAGTGTCAAGTATCAGCTCATGTGTTGATAGAATTATGCAGATCCAACAGGTGATTACAGCACCAGTGGGAAGCGTATGCACTGTAGATATAAACCATAGCATGCATGTGTGACTGCTTTGCGAGATGTTAAAGATGAGAGGGGATGAAAATTGGATTAAATTGTGTGTGGCAGCTCACTGTAGGGAGGTAATTAGGGACAAACATTGAGACGCAGAGTCTGATCTCTCCTGCTGGAGGTTAAGTGAAATAGGAGCTGTGAGTCCCAGCGTCCCGGTGGCACAGTGATTAGAATTTCCTAATGTGGGGCTAATGTGATGTCAGCCGGGAGCAGAACCCCTACACAGAACCACTCATAACAACAAGTGGTCAAAGATCAAGCCTGATTAAAGAGATAGAGAGGAGAAACAGAAACACATTGCCAGTGTTGATGAAGAGGTAGATGCTTCTGGGAGTAATGAATCCTGACTGTCGGCTATCTTCTCATGTCATTCAGGAAAGTGAAGAAAAGTTGAACATTGCTGTCTTGGAAATATGTTTGGGTTATGAAAAACAATACTAGCATTTTGTTTAATAACCAGTACATTGCAAATGTTTTTCAGTTTCCACAAAAATGTTGTTTTACTACTGGGTCTTTATATGCACAACTCAAACCTCAGTGAGTTGCAAATCAGCACATTTATACATCATTAACATGAACCGCAAGATAAAAACAATTGTAGACAGATGTTTGAGTCAAAATTTCAACTGATTTGAATGATGTTTTACTATTACTGTTGTTCTCCCTTTCCTTAAACTCACATACCTACTCTATTTCCAGTTCTGTATCTCTGGCTTGTTTGTTTCCTTCATTCACCCACTCCGACCCCAGCTTGTGCTTGCATATTTGATCAAATTCTGGTGAGGATTTGATAGCGTCACTAGTTGCCAGTTGCAGTGGGGCCTGTGTTTGAAATAACAACAATAGCAACACAACTTGACTGCCAGCCCCTAATGATGAAACGACAGGGGGAAACAATAGCAGCCCCCAGAGCTGCAGATGTTGACGCTGGAAGCTGTTTGTTGTGCGGAGGTGTTTGTGAGGTAGAGGTGGTGCACGCTTGATTGTCATGCAAGCTGAAGATACATTTCTAGTTTTGTGTGACAAAGGTAGGCAATAAAGTTGTTTTGATTATGATTTTTTGTGAGTATATGAGTGTCTGTTTGATTGTGTGTGGGTGTATGAACACATGTATTTGCACGTTTTTGTGCCTGTGTACGTGTGTACTGTATATCTGTCTTTGTGCATGTGTGTCAATGCTGTGGCCCTTTGGCTATGAGGAACCCAGCTGGGAGGAAGAGTGAATGCATTCATCCTGGCTCTCAGGGGCCGGGGGCCACACAGGTACCCAACGAGGGGATGAAAGGCTGCTCTGCAGATTTCACCCGCTGGGGTTCAGTGGCCTAGCCAGCAAATGTCATGTTTGGCAGCTGGCACGCTGCTGCTCTCCCACCAGTTGTTGGCAGAGGCGTCTTCTAAAGGATGCTAGAGTGGGATGCAAGCACCGGGAGCGCCCTAATGGGAGCAACATTAAAGAGAGTTGCTGGCTTCTGTCTGTCATAGAACATTAACCTTGTCCTGTTTCCTGCTTGTCTCGGGCAGCTGACGCATACACTCTCCCCCTTTTTCACTCGCACACGTGTGCATTTTTGCCCACAATACTACTCTCCATTGAGTTCAGTACCTGCTTTAAAGATGAAAGGGTCAGCTCACTTAAATTGTTAAAATTATTTTCTTTACGTTGCCTTTCATGGGATCTAGCCATGCAGATGATTTTGGTTTATTTGTCCAGAATTTGAGATATTGTCTTTGAGATTCCATCCCAATACAATCAGGGTGATTGAGATTTTGGTAGTGGTGCTTATTTTTTTAGACAGAGAACTTGTTACTCAACCCACTGTTTTCAGGACTGTTTTTTAGGTAGGAAATGATTCCATTAAAAACAACCAGGTGCAGAAATTAGTCTTCTTTTCTGTAATTCGGGTGAAAGTACCCTTTAAAGATCCAGCTAAACTGTTAAATTGGTCTGTAATATATCATAATTAATCAGATGAAGATATTTTCATGTTGACTCATACTCAAGCTGCAACTACCACAGATTGAGGGCAAAGCAAATGTGCAAGTACCTTTAAGTGCAAAATCACCAATGGCTGCTAGATGCTGGCTATAAAAAAAAAATCCCTGCTGATTCCCATTCAGAAAGTGTCAACTTCTCTCTAGATATACTAAGGCAATCATGATGGTCTTATCACTAATTTTGACCCTCTAATAAGTGTGCTGGTGGTCATTTCGGAAATGATTGCTCATTTAATAACATTTGGAGATGTATAGTTTGCTTTGTGAGCATTGATTGACAGCTGTGAATGAAAGTTCCCTCACCTGCTGCTCTCCCCAGCCCCTGGACTGAGTCAGACTATTGTCACAATATTTTGGTAAGTTTAATATTACTCAATAACAATTCCCATATACTTCTTGGTGGTCCCAGTAAGCGAGCATTCACCTTGGTCCATGGTAGCAGGGAGTGTTTTTCTATAGAGTGGAAGGCAACACCCCGCACTCCTTATTTGGAAGTTCTGGCTCCATACGGAAAAGTTGGTACTGACATAAGCTGCAACTCTGGGCTTTAAAGCGGCTCCAATTCAAACCAATGGGCGAAGTTCCACCTCGCTACATCTATCTTTATGTAGAATCTATGCTCTCACCTTTTCTTAAATAATGGGTCTATCTGTCCCTGTTTTCCCTGACCATGTGGTGGTTCAGTGTCAAAGGTCACATAAGTGGCCAGGTTTTCAGCTGAGCTCCCTGAGGTTACTTACACACAAAAACATCACCCGCCATGCACCAAAGCCACACATGTTAACACATCCAGATGCATAAACACATGCACTCTGAAAACACAGCTTATTTATGTAACACATCTTCCAAAAGATAACATTTTGTCAACCAAACAAGTTGTTGGCAGAGACACATAAAATAGTTATATAGTATAGTATTTCCAAAGGGCCTATATGTTATGATCTGTAGATGTTTATAACTCTCTTTTAGCAAATGATTTCATGCCAGTGTTTCAAGTGTGTACAGTACAATAGAATGAGGGCAGGGCCACCGACACACAATGGGTCAGTTGAAATAATTTGTCAAAAACACATTTTTCCTACAGTAATCATGAGTCACAGGAAAGCTTAATTTTTCTTCCTAATTTTCCTTGACAAAGAGGTAAAACATAATTTGCTTTTTATATTATAATGGTTTGGTCTCTCATACTACTGTAAGGTCTAGCCAGCCCCTCCCTCCTCTAGTAAAATTTCAAAATGGCCAGCCATCAAAAGACTGCTCAGAAGAAAAGAGGAAATAAGCAGAGGTGCAAGTGACTTTATGGGCAGGTATTTGAAAAGAAATACTGAACTGGAAGATAAAACTGCAACAAATACAGCCCCAACTGCAACAGGGTTGGAGGGTATTAATCAAGAACAATTAGAGCATCCATTTAGCTAGCTTAAACATCAGGCAAACACAACCACTAATAGCTACCACTGAGCTTTAACTTTAATATCCAGTTATTAGCTTGTATGAAAGCCTAACACAACGTGTCCTCTGACAGAAACAGTGTGGAGATAGAAATAGCTGCATTAAATATCAGAGAGGGAGAGGAGGAGAGACCCAGACTGAGAGCGGGGTAGGAGAGGCTAGCTGTGCCGGAGAGGAGAGGAGAGGGAGGGAGGCACAGTCATTTTATGCGCCCACTGTATTATGGCTGGATAAAATAACTGACAGGGTGAACCTGGTACATGTCATGGCCAAAAGAACACCTTTCACAGAAATTGCAAAAGAAATACCAAAAGATACGGAGAGCAGGGCATTCCCAAGTTACTTGACATATTCTAAGTCCCCCAGTGTCTGTGAAAAAATGGACCGGTTGCTTACCTTGCTTGCTTTTCTCTTAAGCTAGACAAAAAGTCATACAGTGCATTGAATTCCACAGATGGAATGAAAATTGCCAATATCAAATGTTGAAAGCTTCACAGAAATTTTAAGAGCAAGGAGGGAAACGGTGCACATAAACACTGTTATTGGAAATGAAAGAATTTGCAGCATTCTGTCCTACAGTGGTCTGGAATTGACAGCCAACAACAAAAACTCATGCAGTCAGAAATTGAAAACCCCCCCAAAAACCAAAGAAAGAACCACAAAAAACAAAGCACTACTAGGGACTGTTGCATGTATTTAGCCTCCAGGAATATGTAATTCAGGGGCAACACAGACTTGATGAGCCGTATAATGTGCATTTTCTAGGCATAGAAGATGTATTGGCAAAGTACTGAAACATCCTATATGATCATTTACAAAACATTAGAGAGTACAGGCAACAGGGAAAGAGAATCTGAGTGCATTACCTTTCACCTGACAGCCAAAATTATTTGTGTTGAGCGTGTTAAGGCTACCTAGAAAGACAAGAGGATGGGTGGGAAATAAATGAACGTCTCAAAGTATTTAGAGACTTTTCTAAAGTCCAGTCCAGGTCTGCCCAGAAACAGACACTTTCTTTGGCTTTGTCGATCACCTACACAAGTTATCCATGCAAACTTTCATCAATGCGAAATCTTAAGGTTTTGGGCTGTTCACTGCACTACTTGCCTGACACATGATGGACTGCATGCAATAGAGGCAGTGTGCCGAGTGGCAAAGCATTTTCCTGATGGGACCTATGTATTAGACACCCTAGGCACAACAGCTAACCTCATCAGTGACGCCAGATCTAAAGGACTGTGCTTAAAGACCTACTTTCAGTCCTTTAATGTTAGTAGTTCTTCTCACATTTTTTGTTAAGGAGTTATAGTCACCAGCGCTCAGCCATTTCCCTCGATGCACAGGCTGCCAATATAAAGTCTCTGGAGGAAGAGGTGGCCTGCATGCGTGAATCATAGGACAGTTTTCTGACGGAAGCAACTTCTGTTGCCAGTGCCATGGGCATCGAACCCAAGTTGGAAATGAGACAAAGAAAGAGGAAGCATTTTTTGACAAGTCAGAACATGGGATAGAGAAACACAGACATAGACACCCTAATCAGAGATAATCAGAGATAAAGTGTTTTATGTTGCAATGGATCGCATTATCTAGTAAGTGTGCAGCTCTGGGAAATATGTGAGTGATTCAGATTTACTTAAAAAGACCAAATTCACCACTTAAATAAAATATAGAGTGAATGACCTTGGACCTCTGGGGCTACTAAATGCCATATACAGTATGGAACTACAGAGTATTTATGGAGACCTGTGCGTCCTGCTGCATATTTTCATGTCTCTACTTGTGACTGTGACTGGAAGCAAGCAGGCCTTCAATAAAATGAAACTCATAAAAAACTACTTGCACTCTACCGTGTCCCGAGAGAGCTAAAACGGTCTGGCAGTGCTCTCCATAGAGTGTCAACTTGCCCAGAAACTGGACTTTAAAGACATCATAAATGACTTTGCTATAAGGAAACTTCAGCGTTTGACATTTGAAGTTGTATACTAAAGATGCCACACCAACAGTAGCCTATGACACTAGAACTAATGAGATTATTTGGACATGGTTTTTTGTGCAGTAAAGCAAACGCTGGTACAGAGGGTGTCGTCCATTCATTCATCCAATGCTTATTTTGCTCAATAATAAGACTGTGAGTAAGAAGTCTGTGGGCATACTGTATATAACACAACCAGTTCCTGTTGATGAAGACTGAGTGTAGTGACTGAAAAACTATGGTCTGTTATTAGCAATAATGAATAGAATATATTGTTTTATAATGTGTGTAATAATTATGTATGTAGGCCTATGTTTGGGATGTTTAAGGTCACCATATGTATTTTTTCCATTTAAATCTAATGCAGCATATCTATTCATTATCCATTTACCATTTTTCCCATATGTTTGAATTTCAATGGTGGGGCTACCCTTTTTAGTTAGCCTATATTTGGATTAAATAGGGTGTGGGAGAGCTCAAATGGCACATGCATTGTGTGTGCATTGTGGCCAGTCAGCGACCTGTGTGAAGTTGGGACTGAGGGGCGGGGGGCCTTTGGAGATCATCTTGTCCTGGGCACAAGCAAGACATGCTGCAGGCCTGATGGGGGTGATGGTGTATTTTTTCCTGCTAGTCACACAGTAATTCCATTGGCATTGACAACACTGTTCCAGTGTTTGGCCTTTGTGTTAATGCTCACCAGGGCTTGTACATGAAAATCCCATTTGTGCAAATGCTAAAGGAACGCATTAAAGAAATGTCAGTTTCTCACTGTAGGATTGCTATTTAACAACACATCAATCCCATATGAGAAAACAAATGGGGAAAGAGCTGAGGCTTTGGTTTGTGTGTGTGTGTGTGTGCGTGTGTGTGTGTGTGTGTGTGTGTGCGCGTGCGTGCGTGCGTGCGTGTGTGTATGAATAAGTGAGTGGGTGACTAAGTGAGATCACTTTCCCCGATCATTTCCTGTCAAATCACTAACAAGAAACATTTACATATTTATTTTCAAAGAAGGATGAATCAGTGGGTTCACTTACTCATCAAACTACATGTATTGCCTGACATTTCCATTGACGCTCTACTGCTCTTATTTTCTTCACCCAGCCAGTGTAAAAGAATTGTTATGTCCAATTGACGTTTTGTGTTTTGCAACATCTGTAATTAATAACTTAGAATTGAACTCCCCTAAATACAGGCATTGGTAAACAATGTATACAATGTCCTTATCCATTAAAAAGGTTACATTATAGTACAACCACATATTCCTTCAGGTTTGCATTGTAATAGAGTAATTCTGTTAGAGCTTTTTTTATAGCGAGGTAAAATGTAATGTGATGCATAGTGTAAAAGCACTTTGAGTGGTCAGAAGACTAGAAAAGCACTGTATAGTGCAATCCATTTGCCATTTAGAAGTGTAAATTTAGTTCAAGTTTTACAGGGGATCATGTGCCAGACCCCTTTGTGATTACAGGTCCTGGCCAAGAAAGTTAACTTTAGTGGTACTGGTCAGCAAATTATGTTATCTGTTTTCAGTCTTTGTGCTCAGTAAGTTAAATTGTAGCTTCAGATCAATCTTCTCATACCACCCAAAATGTCAAATGTCAAAATGTTTTTACCTTAAACCCATAATTCAATCCACCACTGAAATTCAAAACACAGGATTGGAACTTATAATTCCCAGATTGGTTGATAGTTAAGTCACTTTTATTGTCTGATTGTCTGTAGTTTTCTGAAGGGTTGTTTACATAATCAACTGCAACTACAGAAGAAAAAAGTTAGGTCCACATTTTCAGCCATAATCAGCGAAGAAACACAAACATTATTGGCTTTCATCTATAAGTCAAACTGTTTTATAGCAGTATGTATATTTAATTCAAATGTTATGTAAATATACACATAGTGATACAAAATGATTGGGTCTTTAAAAGGGACATCCCTCCTTCTGTGTGTAATAAAGAGAACTCATACACCTATCTTGACTTATTCTCCCAGCAAACAAATTTCGGTTCTCAAAACGTTATGAGAACCTTTTTTTTTAGTTGTAGGAACGTTTTTTTAACATTGCAACACAACGTAGTATACTGGTATAAACGGCAAGTTTTTCTGACGTAACCAGAAGGTTATTTTGATGTTCCCAGAACGTTTTGAGAAGGTTATTAGAACGTTTTAAGAAGGTTACCAGAATGTTTTCTCTCAAACGTTCGTTCTAAGTTAAAACTGCAAGTTTTCCTGACGTTACCAGAAGGTTATTATGATGTTCCCAGAACGTTTTGAGAAGGTTAATAGAACGTTTTAAGAAGGTTACCAGAATGTTTTCTCTCAAACGTTCGTTCTAAGTTAAAACTGCAAGTTTTCCTGACGTTACCAGAAGGTTATTATGATGTTCCCAGAACGAAGGTTATTAGAACGTCAGGATTTTTATCCTCAAATGGTAAATGGACTGTACTTATATAGCGCCTTTCTAGTCTTTTCAACCACTCAAAGCGCTTTACACTACAACTCATTCACCGCATTCACACACATTCATACACTGATGGCAGGCAGCTACCACGCAGGGTGCCAACCTGCACATCAGGAGGAATCTAACCATTCACTTGCATTCATACACCGTTGGCACAGCAACGGGAGCAACTAGGGGTTAAGTGTCTTGCCCAAGGACACATCGACATGTAGACTGGAGGAGCTGGGAATCGAACTGCCAATCTTCCAATTGGAGGATGACCGCTCTACCTCAGAGCCACAGCCGCCCCAAGAGTGACCACCTTGCTGTGCATTATCCATTACATGGCAACCTGTCCATTAAAGCTAAAACAAACAAAATATGACCAGAGGGCTGGCAAAAACATTGTTGTGCTGCCCCCATCCACCCTCAGGGATCACGTACAACCCAAATCACATTCATTACATAGAGTATCAGCTGATGCCATTGGGTGGAAGTTACATGTTGCCGTATACTGAATAGGTAACAATTCTCTTTTACTTTTTCAATCAAACTGCTACAATGATGATGTGTGTGTGAGGTGGAGGGGAAGAGGAATTAATAGAATAGAATAGAATAGAACTTATTGATTCTCGAAGGCAAATTCAATTGCTTTGTAGCTCAACAAAACAAATGATGTATTCTGATGGCAGTTCGTATGAAACATTTCCAGAATCTTTCAGCAACGTAGCTGGATCAGTGGATCTCTGCCTCATCCCTTTCATTCCACTAAGGCGCTATGAAGAGGATGGTCAGAGTTCCGAAAAGATGGTTTCCAACTTCCTTTGTGTGTGCATTGCTCCACCACATCCTGTCCAGCTGTCTTTCATCTTTCTGTTTTATGTTGCCTCCCCTGCAGCATAGAACAGTACAATTGGTAAAAACATCTGCAGCATATTTTTGTAGATGTCTAAGGATATGATGCCTCCTTAAGAAAAAGAGCAGCTCTGTCCTTTTCTGTAGAGTGTATTTATGTTAGGGGACCAGTACAACTTGTTGTCCAGGTGAACTCCCAGATATTTGTAGGTTAGCATTACCTCAATATCCACCCCACGAATTGGCTGAAAAAGGAGCTTGGACTTTTGGAAATCCACTATCATTTCCTTTGTCTTTGTGGTGTTCAGTTGGAGGCAATTGTAAATATGATTATATTGTGGGGAATGGTGCAATATTTGTATTATTATTATTTTTGTATGGCATATGTGCAATAACTTCTCTTGGTGCAGGAACCTCTGGGGAAAGTTAGAAAATTATCCTCAAATAACGTTACAACTATCATGTTATTAGAACGTTTTAGGAATGTTATATAAAAACCGTCATTTATAGAACTTTCTTAGAACGTTGTGGGAAGGTTACCCACAATTCTACCAAATGGGAACTTTAGGGGAACATTCTAAAAATTACTTTATAAAAACGTTATTTCATCTGGTTATTAGAACGTTTTAGGAATGTTATATAAAAACCGTCATTTATAGAACTTTCTTAGAACGTTGTTGGAAGGTTACCCAAAATTCTACCAAATGGGAACTTTAGGGGAACATTCTAAAAATTACTTTATAAAAACGTTATTTCATCTGGTTATTAGAACGTTTTAGGAATGTTATATAAAAACCGTCATTTATAGAACTTTCTTAGAACGTTGTGGGAAGGTTACCCAAAATTCTACCAAATGGGAACTTTAGGGGAACATTCTAAAAATTACTTTATAAAAACGTTATTTCATCTGGTTATTAGAACGTTTTGGGAATGTTACGTTAGACACTAACATTTATACAACGTTCTTAAAATGTTCTTTAGGGAATGTTCAATAGAAAACTTGTTGGGAACGTTTTGGGAAGGTCACCGGAACGTTATGTGTTTGCTGGGGCTCCTTGCTGTCTGAAGAAACTACAGTATGTACCTTAACACCGTATGCTGACACATTACCTACACACACACACACACACACACACACACACACACACACACACACACACACACACACACACACACACACACACACACACACACACACACACACACACATGCACATATGTAAGCACAGATATAAACACACATTTATACACGAACATACTCACAGACACACACACGCACGTGCCAAGTGGACAAATCACACCCAGGGGATTTGGATGCATGCAATTAAGATTATGATCAATGACAAGTCAATCATGAGAGCCTGTTCTCCTCTCCCTTCCCCAACTCAGCAATTATTCTCCAGCTGGTGGGGTCTGCCCCGAACCATTGGAGGAGACATTATACTCCTCTTTTTCCATAATTTCTTTTTCCTACTGCGTCCACCCCTTCTCCTCCTCCCTCCCTCCCTTTTTTACCCCGACTTCCCATACAGAGCAGTTTGCTTTGTCCTCCCCTGTTACACCTCCTCCTCCTCTCCGTCATCTCTGTGGAGCAGTTAGCTCTGTCAGTCACATCTGACAGCTCGGGGCTCTTCACCATTAGCCCCTAGCCTTTCAGCCTTCAGTCTCCATGTTAGGTCATATACCCCCCCAACGCCAAACAGACAGATGAAGGATGGGTTTAATGTTCTCCTCAGTTGAACACTGAAAAACTTCAAAGTGCCAGTTTTGAAAGGATGATATATTGTTCATTACCACTAATTTCAACTGGACAACTGCCAAATATGGCCAAACTTGTTTTAGTTACTATTATTTTGAGTGCTGTCACTTCAAAAGCGGCTCATTTTTATTGACCATTCAGAGCTGTGTGGAATGTACACAGACAACAGCAGGAGAGGAGCTACACCTGCCCTCTTCCCTGTTTTTATTCTTTCTTTTATTGGCAGCCCAAAGATGCTGGATTTCACAGTTTCTCAGGTACATTTGCTGCCGTGCTACCAACTGTACTGAATAATATACTGAATAATACTGTTCTGTTTGGTAGTGTACGTTGAAGAGAGGCATGTGCTTGGCATTGTCCATTACTCATAATATAAAGGCTGGTGGGCCAGCCAACGGACCCATTGCTTCTGTGCTATCTGAGAGCAGATAAAGGAGGCAGGTGTGAGGAGGAAATTAACGTAAATCCATCAGTCTTCAATTAGAGCTCACACCCAAAATAAAGACTCCATCTCAAACCAATAGGATCCCAGCTTTATTCACATCCCAACCCCACCTGCACCAACACAACAGCAGCAGCCCTACTGTGTAAACACTCAGGAGCTATATAATGCAATGTTTAATGATGAGAGAGCATGGGATGTGTGATATGTGCAGGTGCAGGGTGTTATCTAGCTTGTGAACAGCAGCTATGGTGTACACGGTTGTCCATTAGGCTCCCAGTATGTGGCCTGGCTAATTCTGTGTGCCTGAAGGTGCAGGGGCAGAGGCTCTCTGTGGACTGTGGGCTGGGGGAAGAACTGTGGTTTAACCTTATTTGGTTCTAATTACGGAGACAGGAAGTCCACCTGCCACACATACGGCTGTGTTCTCCTCCTCTGCAAGGGTAGAAGAAAGTCTGGAGGAGGGAGTAAGAGAGAGAGGGAGAGACTGCATGATTTCTCTTTTCATTTTATCTTGTGTGTCCTTCTACATGGTACACAAAGTCCTGTCATTGCACAGCATATGTAGTACCCTCACAGCTGATACCAAACTGAATATTTTAAATATCTCAACAATAAATATTTGAAAAGCAAATAGCCCATTAGATAAGAATTTCAATGAGCTTTGGGAGTCCTATAAATGTCAAAATGAATGTTATCTGACAAGAACAAAACAGTATAATCTCAAAAGTACCATTACAACTATGCCAAATACTGAATCAGCCTTGATATGTATCTCTTAGTCATTGACTGGGAAGATTTACATCTCATTGTTTTTTTTTTTGGTGATTATTGGAACTGCTGTTAGCCATAACTTCCCACAGATAATTTGTATAGTTTGAACATTGTGCTGGAGTTCTCAGTTATCACATGACATCAGCATGAGAAAGTTTCAGCAAACCAAAAAAAGAGCTAGTAAGTGAAAACCAGACAATGCACCCATTTGGGGTTTCTTCGTTGCTGTTTGTGTTCCGATGTGTTCTTGGCTACATGACTCATATATGTAGGTTTTTTTCTATGAATTTGCATCTGCACAGCACACTTCCTCTCTGCTTATACTGTACTTTGCCTATGGGTTATATTATTGTACAAGAGATGTGGTGAAAAAGAAACTTTAAAGAAATATTGAAGGGTCATTCCAGTGGTTCTGTATGACTTAGAAGTGAAAATAAAATACTAACAACAAAATATTTTATCAGCACAACCTGTGCAAGAACAACAGAAACATCACTAGAATATCCTTTAAAATCAACTTGCAGATATTTTTATCATGCAAAACCACATTTGCATTTTGTGGTTATGCAGTTGCAAGCAAGGCTTTATTAATTAATGTTTTCTTTAAAAGAGAAATGAGAAAGTGCATCTGAACCTTTGACTAGTAGTTTATGTTCTGCAGCTTTGCAGCCTCCTAATTCTACTGTAACTTTCATCTGTCAACTATCAACTGACCAGATCCCCCAGCAGTGTTAATGGCAGGCTCTGGTGGTGTAAAGCTCCCTAACAAGGAACCTGATTGTTCTGTTAATGTGTTACTTCCTGTTAGAGTCACTGCTCCGGAATGGAGCTAAGTGGCCAGTGCCGGAAGAAATCCCCACATCAGAGTGATCACAAGCCAGCCAGCCAGCCATTTAGCCAGCCAGCTACCCAGACAGTCAGCCAGTCAGCTTCCACAGCCTCTGTGATGGAGGAGATGGATTTCACTAAAGCATTGTGTGTAACCTGACACCTAGTCTAAGGACCCTGGTGGTCCAAATTAGGTTGGGCCAAATCACACTGAGGGTTTGATACCAAGGAGTTCACACACATTGCATGGTACTGCAGTTATAAATATGGGTCAAAGCATTTAGCATATATTTTACATTTTTGACATTTTTAAGCAAATGCAAATATATGTCTCATGTTCTAATGCACATTTCATCTCATTTTGCGAACCAAATGTGGTTTAAGTTGCCACTGTATGTGGCATCTGAGTGTTAGCAATGGTGACTGTTACCACCATGAATTCCTCCAGCTTATTCCCCCACTTCCGGATTTACACTGTGTGCACAACTTTGATCTCAAGGTATTAAAGTCAATAGTATCCAAACAGGGTTTGAAGAGGAGCAGGAGCTTATGGGGCTTTATATCTTACTCTACATGCAGAGAGCTATCTGAGACCAAACAGATGCAGCTTGGATGGAGGTGAGGAGATGATGGGGCAGAGACAGTGAGGGTAAGAGAGTGAGAGAGACAAAACAGAGACAGAGATCATTTGGCTGATCATGTGAGTAGCAGGTCAACTCCTTGGCAGAGAAAGTGCTGTGTTGCTATGGCAATATGCCTTTTTACCCACCCAAGAGTCATGGGCCAGGGTACCATCAGTGGTGTGACTGTTGTTCAAGAAGCAGTGGAGATCAGGGCCTTAATCAGTCTGCACTGATACAAGGGGTGAAGAGTGGGAATGGAGCCTGGGGCTATTTGGAACAGGAACATCAGTACACACACACACACACACACACACACACACACACACACACACACACACACACACACACACACACACACACACACACACACACACACACACACACAAAACAGCAGTAGCCACTTTATATACGTTAATCTGCTGCTCAGCTACAGGAAGACAGCATCTGAAGCATGAAATAAACACTAAGTAGAACAAGTGATTTGTGTCTTTTGTGATTAGCTGAAATTCAGTGTCATTCTTAATTAACACTGAGGGGAGTTTATGAGTAGATAACAGCAACAATAGCTCAATGCATTATTTTATAGTCTAATGTCTCATGTGAAGAAGATCAGTTGCTCATATGGTTAAATATGTGCAACTCCTACTGGCTCCTAAAGGATATAGCTGCAAAGAAGTAAATAAGGAGAAACTTTGCGTAGCTTGCCCAGTTTGAGTCTTTTCCCTCCAAGGCTCTTAAAAGTCTAAAGAGGAAATCTATCCTGAAGTTATGAAACTTAATAACTGACCGACCATCTGATTCACACCCTATCTATCCAAGACGTGGCACATATTTATTTCCAGCAAGTGATTGCATCAAATTTGTCCTGTTTTTAACTTTGTCAGAAAAAAAACACGCTTTGGCGGATGCACAGCACACACTGGTGACTGCTGGGAGCCAAAAGCACTTTATTTATGTTTGGATGGCAGCGGGCGCTCAGTTCTGCTTGGCACAGACAGTGTGCTGTGGTCTTTGGCACCTCTTCGCATCCCTCCTGTCCCCCTGACATACACTCTCCCCATCTCTATTGGGCTTCTGTAGCATCTTGCATATGTGTGTGTACGTATGCATTTGCATGTGTTTGGAACTATGCATGTATGCCATGTCCTCCTATTTGTATGTTCTTTGAACAACAGTTATGATATTTTCTACCCTGAATAAAAGAGTCAGACAGCAGCAATCCTTTATATCAAATTTTCATAAACTCTTTTATCTGTAGTTTTTCAGAAAGGACTATTAGCGCCTTTAATTAAGCATTTGAAACTAATCTCCAGTGCACCTAAGGTCATGGGACTGTAAAGTTCCAAGTTCCAAGAAGAAAAATACTACATGAATTAAGATGAATACATATGCCAGTGCCTATCTTCTACTTTGAGAATTTGCTACTTGAAACTTACTTAAGACGTCACATGCAGGGCATGAGTGACTCATGTAGCAATGCCAGCCAAGTGCAAATTCTAATCTTCCCTCCGCTCTGCTTATGCAGGAGAGAGCACTCTGCCAGGGCGTCCACTGAGCACAGCCATTCCAGAAATCAAAGTTACAAGGTCGGTGTACATCTGCTGCCGGCAGAACCTAAAGTAAGCAAATATCCCCAGGTCTATACCCCAACAATCTCATTTATTATTTTTCCTCCACCTTTACAGCGCTTTTTATTTTACCTCAGGGAACCGATTGACCCTCACTTCGTATATAAATATATAATTTATATCTCATATATTTATAAACCAAAGCAAGGCCAGCCGCCTTAAAAGGAAGCAGGGCCTTTTTCCTTGTGCCGGAGCTCTGCAAAGTCTGTTGAGGCTCAAACCCAGGATCCGTAGCCTGGGTTTCCTCAGTCCGGAGCAGCCAGTGTAGCAGAGGGCTGGGGAGAGAGTGATTCTGGTCAGGCAGGCAGGCCATCCATGGACAGATAACGGCTGATACTGGGACTAATTTGGTCATGTGCAGGGCTGCCGGATGACGAGGGGCTGATAAAGAAAACATGGCAGATAGACAGCTGGGCTGCTGGAGGAGGATGTGAACTCTCTCCAGATCCTGGCTGGATGATTTTAAGTGTCATGCGCCTGCCTGTTTGTCCATTCATCTGTCCACTGTCTGTCTATCTGTCTGTATATTTATACATGAACATTCAAAGATTATATAACAAATATGCCTTAATGAAAGAATTACATGTGTTTTTGTCCCATTTGACCATACAGTGGGGTTGGAAGTTGTAACATGTCTCAACCGCAGCATATAGAGCACCACAAACCAAGCAACCAAGCTGATGGATGGATAACAATCCCTAGCGAAGGAACTGATGTGCTGGAAACATACTGTGAACATGAGCAGTCTTGGCCGGCAGACTATGATTACAGAGCAGCAGCACAGTATGAGAAGCCCTGTCGGGGTCATATGGTTCTGACAGTCCTGGTCTGCTTAGGCTAACACAGAGCCTGTTGCCTGCCCTAGAGAGGGGAAAAACAGAGTGATAATGTGTGGTTGTGATGGCAGTGTGTGTTTGTGTGTGTGTAGATTGGCCCCCGGAAGAGCAGCAGTGGCTCAGGACTGCAAGGAGGCTGCTGGGAAATGTCTGTGTCACCGGTGTCACCCAGGCAAGACAGATACACAGAGCAGCAGTCACGGACACATTCTTGGCCCAGGCCAATCTCCAAACACACTCAGTACCACGATCCCCCTTCTCGCACTTTCAAGCTTTCACTCTGTTTCCTCTCTCTCACTCACAGATGCTCTCTGTCTCTTTCTCTCTCTGGCATCTACTGCTCTCTTGCTCTTTCAGCCTCTATCAACAAATATACTGTCACATGTGTTATTATCTGAACAGCTCAGCAAAAAAGGTCATTTTAAGATTGACTGATTTACAGGAAATATTTAACTCTCAGTTGTTTAAATATCATCCACCAACATTTTATTGAAGGATTGATGACAAAAATGATTATTTTTTAAAAATCAGAACACAACAAGGTATTTTTTTAGGCTGGTTAATTAATCATTTGCGTTCTCTGTTCTCTATTGTTGTGCTCTCTCCTCTGTCATTTAGTCTAACAAGGCATCTACCCCATTCAGTGCAGAACAAGCGAAGGAGCCAAATGAAGCTAACTAGCACCCCCTTTTGAAAGTGCACACTTGACCAGGAAAAAAAAACAAAAACAATTTTCTATCATTCTCTGTTCATCAGCATTAAGGCTCATGAAGCAGATGAGCTCACTGTCACCTCTGCAAATCTAGATTTGACTGTCCCACAGAAGTGAATGGTTAGAGTGATGAGCTGAATTAGCGATTAATTGGGATTAAAATGTTTACCACAGGACATTGTTGTGGATGACCTTTTATGTACAACGTAGTTGTTTGTATGTGTGTGTGTGTGTGTGTGTATGTGTGTGTGTGTGTGTGTTTGTGTGTGTGTGATGCATGCTAGAGAAAACAACAGCTCAGCTTTGATTAATATGGATTAGGAGTCTTACAACTCATAATTCACACAATGAACAAAAACATGTTTAGTAAAACTATAATTCCTCTCGGATATGAAAAAAATACTATAGCAAAATAAATACTTTCCAAAAATATCTGGCCTTTCTTGTTGTAGCTTAAATATAAGCTATGAGATACTATCACATAAAATATTACCCATGTATTTTTCTTTAGTCTAAATCCACTTAGAAGTTGGTTAGTTACAGTAATCCTCACTTTGCAGAGGAGTCAGTATTACTGTAAAGCTGCCCACTAAAGTTGCCATGAGCAAAAGTATGTGATTAACCACAGTTTTGGAAACTAAGTGCAACTCATTAAGGGGTGTAATGGAACCATTTTCTCCTAAATCGAGCTCCTAAACCTATCCATGCACATTATGTGATATTAAATGACTGATCAGTCAGTGTGAAGGTTTTGGACCCCAGCTGACTAATCTCCCAGCCATACATATGTCTAACATGCCAGTCATTGTTCAGCCATCACAATGCACATATAAAGTCAGCCAGTCCTTCATCTGTATCCATCCATCCATACTGTACATCTATCCAGACACACTTCCAGGCAGCTAGTCAGAGCCCCAGGAGTTTGAGCCCTTACACCAGAGAGCGGTGTGGGAGAGACCCGATAAGCAGCTCAGACTGGATCAGTGGTCGCAGGAGGGGAGCATGGGAGCTCCTTACACCCCCTTCTTTCTCCATTCCTTCGCCCTTTACATGTGTTTCTATGTCTACTCTTTGATCTGTTTCTTTTGTAAATAACTGGACAATTTTCATGTTTTTCCTTATATCCATATATATATACAGTCTTCTTTTGATTACCATGGCTCCACTTTCTATTCCTGCAACATGCAGCTCTAATCTTGCTCAATCCCCCACCCCCCACCTTTTGTCTTCCCCATCACTTGCATATCAACCTTTTCCCCTGCCTAAACCCCCCGTCTGCTCTAAGCCATCTTCTCATTTCAGCTGTGCGCCCACCTTCCTCTTTGCTTTTCGAGCACAACTAGTTTCTATACTCAGAGTTCGGAGGCGTTGGAGGTCAAAGAGGAGACGGAGGGCCGGGGAGTGGAGAGAAGGGAAGGGGAGGGCTGAGTGAGTGTTGAGCTGGTCGGTCGGTCAGGTGCAGCGCCACCAGTGATCATTAGGGTTACAGCTGCCCGGGCCAGATTGTGTGCTGCCTGCACCAGGCGAGATGTTTTGCCCAGGGAGAAGAGCGAGCATCTGTCTGTCCCTCCCCGTAGACAGCAACCTCCTACCAGCCTGTCCAACTCAACCCAACTGGTAACAAGGTCACCCAACTCTTACTTTCTCTCACTCACTCATGCACGCACACCCACTCTGAACTACTCTGTACTTCTTTTCCTGTTTCGCTCACTCCCTCCTTTACAGACAGCTCCTCTATCTCGCTCTCACTCTTCAGGACAGGTTGTGAAAGCAGCAGGGCTGTAGTGCAGTGCAGATTGCAAAAATGAGTGCATGCGATATTAAGACTGAATTCAATTTTATGCAAGCGCAATGCTAATGTGCAGAGCACCACAGAACAGCTTTTCCGTTTCAAACTGTAGAGACTGTTTATGCTTTATCTGTGCCCAATGTTAATTGCATATTTTGATCCCCGTTGATAAAGGGACACTTTTATCATAAGAAAATAATTGGCTCCAGCAACTTGAGAACTAATTTTTCAAATTTTTTTACAACCATTGTTCATTCTTATCTTATCAAACTAGTACAAAATTATAATTATGCACAAAGCCCAAAGGGGAACTTGTAGCTTTCACATTGCTGTATGTGTTTTCACTAGACAATCCATATCTTACAACTTCTTTTTAATGACTTAGACTTGATGAGAGTGCCTGCGAAGAAGTGTTGAACTGCCTTGAACCAAAATATATTTAAATTATATGCATATTTTGAAGGTGTACTGACTAATGGCTTAAAATCAACCTCATTATGAGCTACTATCAAAGTTATGATTTACTATATAATCTCATTTTAGTCATTCAGATAGAATAATCTTGGCAATCTGAAAGTAGATTGCATTCTGTAAATAAAAGAAAGCGCATAATCTCAAGAAATTACAATAATAGTTATTGGATGGTTTTAAAGTGACTATATTGTACATGCTTATTTGGAAGGACTGGTAATCTAGAATATTCTCAAAAAATATTTAAATGAACATATATGCAAAGTTAAAATGATCATACAGTTTTAAATGTGGATACCTAACAAACTATGTTCCAGCAAATATGCAACAACGATGTGACACACAGAGTGTGTATGTTATGCTCTGTTTACAAAAGGTCAGCTTTTCCTGCTCAAATCATCAGCTTCCTACCAGATTATGTTGGAAAATCCTCAAATGGGTGATTTCTTCTTTGGTTGGGTGCCAAAAGTCAGTATTGTTTGATAGGGTTTGAGGTGATTTGCTGATTGAATGCATTAGGTGATGGGTGCTAATCTCTTTGATCTAGCTTTGTTCATGGACTAACAACAGGATTGTATGAGGAGAGAAAGTCTAAGCAGGCAACAAATAACATATGACCTCTGTTGTTAATCTAAAATGCAGTGCCCCATTGACAACAATTAACAATAAAAAGGGTTGTTACACTTTTCCTTATTTCCTGTCATATACATAATGTTACAATGTCATATGTACATATTAAATGTTGCCAAAGTTTCAAATAATAATATGTGTAAAATCAACCCCTGTCAACTAAAAGCTCAGGCTTCAGGCTATTCTTAACACTAGGTTTACAATATTTTTGTTTTTTTTTCTCTTTTGAGAATTTGTGAAAAATGTATTTATATGGTCATCTGCTCCAGGCACTGCAAGCACAGTGCAGGGACATACTATGCAGTCATTTGGCGACAGCAGAATAACATTTTACTAGCTACACTACCTTTGTTGTTTCCTGACAGCAGACGTTTTCCACTTCATTCTGCATTTTAGCACATTTCCCACATGCAATTTTCAGATTACACTGTAATCTTTCTTGCTGTGGATGTTCATGCTGTCCACTCTGATATTCCAGATCAGATTCAGACTCAAACATGTACAGATGTATTTGAGTAGTTGACATTTGGAGTAAAGAAGGAGAAAAGGAAGTGAGTGGGCTGCATAAAGGGCCAGTAAAGATAAGGATCTTTTTGAACTGTGAATCATGCAAAGCTACTGTAGCGAAGTCCCAGAATAAAACATAAAGCTGGAAATGAGCATATTAGGTCCCCTTTAATGAAAATGTACAATATTTAACAAGGTTAAACAACATTGTCTGCCCTTCGCTTTTCATGAAATCAAGGTTATAAAATAAATAGTCATGCACACAAACAAACAAACAAACAAACAAACAAACAAACACAACAAGCAAGACATACATGTTACATGTTACTTTTTCTGTCTTTTTCACACCCATCACAGCAATTATAAACATGTACATAGCACTAACTTGTAGCAGTGAGTGAGGGGTTAGAAAGCAGTGAAACCCAAAATTCATTTTGACAGCATCATCTGTACTCAGTTGTCAGCCAGGCTGAATGAACTGGCCAGGAGCTGACAGAAAGGCGCTGAAACAGGTGTGACACCAACTTTCTGCCTCACAGGAGACGATAAAGCCCTTGGTCAAGGGCACAGCACCTGGGCCATTGTTTTATCACACAAAATGGCTTTTAAGTGCAAATTTCCACTTGGTCCTAAAGGAGACCTGGCCTCTGCACTTGCTTTACTCATCTGAACCAATATGTGATCCGTCCTCATTTGCATAATGGGCAGAATGGAAATGAGGGGCCAGCTTTGTCAGCCCAAGACAAAAAGAAGAAAGAAAAAAGGAAAGGGAGACAGACTGATGCCATTCTGTTGAATTGCATCTGTACCACACAAAGGTGTGATATCTTGAGTCTCATTTGTCCACTTTAAATTATGATCAGAGGTTATATTGAGTGCTGCCACTCTCATGGTTTGACAAAAGGCCTTGTAACTGGCTGCTAAATGATGGATAATCAAACAACATGTAGATATGATGGAAGTATACACAACTGCTTATTAGCTTTCTGTACCTGTTTTGTTAGCTAGTAATACGATTTACAGGGTTATTTTTGTTGGTTTTTTTAGGGTTTTTTTTTAGGACAAAAGCATCTTTATTAAATTTTAATGCTACTGTTTGACACACAATATGAGTTATTGAGTCGCTAATAGCTTTCAGTCTTGTAGAGGGTTGGATTCTTCTGGTTATTTTATGCTGACTGTGTTGCGCCCGTGTTGCATCATATGTTTTCAAGTTTCATCTCTCAGTCTGCCTAACAAGAGAACAGTGAGTTAGGACTTGGCAGTTGAACTAGAAATAATCCCCATGGCGAAACTGATTCTTTTGCACCACTCAACGATGAAAACTTTATCAGTCATCATGAATGACCAAGCTGAATATGCAAGCGTTACAGCTGCTGATATGGTTGTATTTACTTGTTGCTTAGCCACAGTCTATGATTGGACGGTTGAAAGGGCCTCTAAGCTAGGCTAGTTATCTTTCATAGGAATAGTTTATCTGTTGTTACATTATGATAAGATTTAGTTCCAACCTTGTTTATGCTGTATAAAAACCTCAATTACATCACAGGAAACAGGTTGAAAAAAACATTAGCTAGAGTTAAAGGTAAATGCACTCCATCTAGCTTTTACCAATTGCAGTGCCTTTTTACCTGTTTCTACAAATTTGACATGCTGTTGTTTTTTTTAGAAAATTACACATCCATATAACACATTTTTATGTGGGATTGATGTCAAAAATCTGAATCTGTTTTCATTTTTGACCAAATATTTAATGCCAGCATTTTGGCTTTATATGGATGTGTCTCCCCTTTCCACACAGCTGTCCTTAACTAGTTCACAGTCAATGTCAAAAACCACAGCAGAGTATGGTTATAAGTTTAAACTAACTGATATGAACTGATATATGACTTCCTTGATCTGTGTCTGAAGCTGTTATGCGTAGTGCTCTGCAACAGCATGCCTGCTTACCACCTGCACAGTGGGCTCTGTGGCTGGGGCTCTAAACTGTCAGCAGTGGTGCACTGCAGTTAGCAAGACATCACTGCCCGCATTAAGTTATAGGCAACTTCACAATGACTCATATCACCTCTTCTGTTAACCACCAGTTTTTATTGTTATGGGGGCTTCTATGATCTGCAAACGGTATTGTGGTCAGACACTGCACCCGAGGTTGCAGTGCAGTAGGAATGCTATATAGAGGCACACATCGCAGTGCATAAAAAAACATGTGGGTCGTAAAATGTTATTGCATGAGTATAACATGTAATTATGGCCATCACCTGCTTTTAGTGATCTTGGATTATGAGGCTGGCACTCCCAGATGAGAAATTCTAAGAAGCGCTGCATTTTCTTTCTTTTGGCAAAGATATAATGTTAGAGTTCATAATATTCGAGAAGCATCATGGTTTGACCCATATAGTAAGTGAATAAAGGAGGAATACACTTCTCTCACTCTCTCACACACACACACACACACACACACACACACACACACACACACACACACACACACACACACATACACACACACGCACACACACACACGCACACACACACACACACACACACACACACACACACACACACACACACACACACACACACACACACACACACACACACACAGGCAATATAAAAGTAATTGATTCCTGTTAGGAAGCAAACAAACCAAAGCCCATCGAAGATTTCTAAAAATGATTGCTTTGCTGTTTTCTATTGGGAAACATTGTTATAAGATTTGTACCAAAGTGATATTTCCAATAAGCCAGTGCTTACTTTCTCTGTCTTTTTCCCTTGCTGTGCTGGCACTTAGGCGCAAAGGTATTTACTTTACTTTAATCTTCTTGAGCTTTCTACAACCAGGCAACACGTCCACATAAATTCTTACACGGACAAATACACAAAGAGGCAAAACCCTGTCGCCTTGTTCTCTGCGAAGGTAGATTATCTGTGAATGCACGGAGAAATTTCTCGGGGGATGCTTTGGCGCCGAGTAATAAAACTCGGAGAGTGTTGCCTTTGCCAAGCTGAGACATCTGGTCACCTTATCACAGATAAGTGGGGGTTAGTCCTGGCATCTGCTAGAATTAATCCATTTTGCAAACACAGTTATCCTAATCTCCTAAATATGTCATTCCACAACTGTACAAAGCAGTAGGTATAATTTCACCATTTCTTTTTCAGTGTGACACAAGATTGATCAAGGCAAACTTCAGTGCACAGTGTCACGCAACGTGAACAGCGACACAGTATAGAAGTGGAAGACAAAAAGAGGTTGGAAATCGGTGTCACAACCTGCACCTGGCCAACTATTTGCTGGTGCCCAGTCTGGTCTACAGCTAGCTACCTAACATCCCTGCATGAATATTCATGTGGGCGGATTTCTCTTTTGTTGCCTGCATAGTCAGCAGTCACAGAACACATGGTGAGTGTTGGCAGTGCCCGGCCTAGGTAGAGGGGCCGCGGACGGAGGCAGTGGCAGGAACCAGGACCTGTGAGGCTGACTGACATTTCCATCTGTGGCGAGGCCTGGTAATTATCGGGGAGAGGAGCGCCCGCAGCAGCGCGCCATCTGCTAGGGGAGATGGCTCAATGAGGTATGAGCACGAGCGGCACTCCGTCGGGCCACTGCCTGCCTCTGACATGAGGGCTCGCATCTGCTACCGAAGAGCCGGGCCGCCCAACACAGCCTGCCTGCCTGGCCGAGAGAGGGGGCTGACAGGAGGGAGGAGAGCAGCCAAGAGCCCCCCTGACCCCCTCCACCCCCACCACCACCCACCACCATCACTACCACTACTACCCTGCCAAAGGCACACTTGACAAACCGCAAAGCCCACTCACAAGTTTCCATACAGATCTCATCAAGTTGTTGGTTGGTTGTAAACGATGCTTCTTAGTTCCAGTTTTTGATGAGAAATCCATCATTGTTATGTCGGTGTCATTAACTGTTGAAGCAAGCATAAGAAGTGAGATTGAGTCATGTGTTAAACAATGTGCATTTATGGCAGTGGTTGGCCAGGCTCAGTGGATATATTCTATACTGTTGAGCTTTTAACCACAAGATTTCCTTCTGACTCATTTGAGAAGCACGGCTCTGTGAGACTGGCTGGTTGTGGGAGCCCGACACCATATCACACAGCCTCCTCACACACCTGCCAGGTGCATGTGTGTATGTGCACCATCTCGCCTGTGTGTATGTTGTCCTCATCTTCTCATTGTATCTCTCATTTTGAGCTCAGCATGGATAGTCCAACTGTGCTTCGGTTATTACACACTGCCCACAGACATAGGCACACATTTTCAGATCCACACACTAACATCCCATTAACAATGAGCACAGAGAGCAGACATACTGCTCACTGAGCAGTCAAGATGGCTAACTACTGAAAAAGACAGCTGTGTGCATTATTATGTGCGTTTGTAAGATGTGAAAGCAGTATCTCTCATTTTTGTTGCACTTATTCTGCTTAAATGATCATTTAAAAAATATTAGATGCAGATTTCTAATGATTGTTAAAGCTTAGGACAAAGTCACAAAGCATTCATAACATTAAAATTTCCGACCAAAATTAACTAATTTCAAAGGATTTGCCATTGTTAGTGGATTTACAAGCACATTTCTGCAGTGCTTTCACACAGACTAGAGTCCGAAATGGAGGAAGCTATCTATCAAGTGTGTTACAACATCCAATTTTATATACCCCTGCTCTGTTGAGCGACAAGCAATGTCAATATAGATTTTGTTTTCATATCCATTTTGTCACAAATGAAACTAGTCACAACAAAAGTGCTGCACATCCTGCAAGTAATCATTTCCAGCATCACCTATATTTAGAGGATGCATGAATGAATTTTACTCAGCCTCTTTGTGGTGTTACTGGGCACTTACTATCAACAAAGAAAGACAAAAAACCCACCAGTGATAAACTCTGTTCTTGATGTTGATACTAAAAAAGGCTCATTTTCTACCATGCAGAGTAAAGCCGTGTATCTCTGGCAGTCTCTGTAACTTGCAAACTTTAATTTTACCTACTACTGTTTTAGTTCTTTAACATCTGTCAAATCCCTGACAAGTTGTTGTGGAAGTTGTTTTTACCTTTGTGTATCAGTGTTTTCATATTGCCCTCCTGCATCATACTGCTCTTGCATCACTTATTACCACTTGAGATTTACTCTAAAGGAGAGAAAGAGCAGAGGAGGCAGGAGAGGGAAAGCGAGGTAGGGAGTGAGGGAGAGAGAGAGACAGGGGAAGGGAGGGGTAAACAGAGTGAGAGAGAGAGAGAGAGAGAGAGAGAGAGAGAGAAGCGCATCTCTTCATCGCAGGATTTTATCTGACTGTTTGGACAGATTGGTAGAATTCAAAATGCAGCAGGGGCCTGTGATGTGGCAATAAAGCGTTTGCCTTTGATCCCGCCTCACTATTTTTTCTCCCCTGCACATGTGCACGTCAAAATCAATTAGATCAACTCTGAAGAGGCGAGGCAGCTGCGCATCCGCACAACAAACCTTTGCATCACCTTAGTTTACCAACAATCTGGTTATTATTCTCATTGTCAACTCATTGATACAAACTCCAGCACAGCCATCACCTGCATACACAACAAACTTCAAGGTGTATGAAAGATGAAATGGTACACAAATAGAATATCCATCTTAACAGACAGAAACACATGCTTACATCCTAGCCGCAGCTGTCAATTACCTACAAAAAAACCCTCTTTGATAAGGAAAATTTGAATTTCCCCCCTCCCAGCACTTGGAGTGGCTTTTTCAGATGTCGTAGCACTTATGAGAAATTTGTGACAGCATCAACAGCGCCTATTCCCCATTCAGCAGCATTAACTCTGTGCCATGTGTCTAACAAACGGAGGCCATTCTGGAGCCCTTAATGACAAGGCTGCTCCGCTCCTCTCCCCCTCGCTCTTTTCAAATTGCTCTCTAAATGAAGTACAGCTGTGTGGACCAGGTGCTGCCATCCCCCTTTCAGAAAGAACAGGAAATTATGAAATCCCCAAATCCTTCACAAATGGCGGGCAGGAGGGAAGGTTGGAGAACGTCAACACGGCTTGCCTGGTCTGTAGCTACATGTCTCTTGTCGGTGGATGATCTTTCATTCACGTTTATCGTCAAGCTCTCTCCATCCACCCCTCAGACCCACAACCTATCACTTTCAAGTGTCAGGGCATACAACGGATGTGCTGATAGGTTCATTCAGTGGCAGCATCACTTTGACTATTGGTATAATTTTTAGAAACATGTTTTGACACTGGTGGGTACATTTTACAGACTATTATGAGCAATGCTTAATATGTCAATTAATGTCTAATGTTAGGTAGGTTGCAATAACATAAATTATTTTTTCATATGTTTGTGTGTGTCATCTAAAGGCTTATCCTCATTCCAGATTTAACATTTTTATCTATAAACTAAACTGTGCTCAAAGGTTTATGACTAGACATAATAAATTAAATGTTATTGGCAATAAAAAAGAAAACCAAGTCAATCTTACTTTTCCTTTCAGATTAAGGTTTTACTTCAAAACTGCTGTAGCTCACATAGAATCCAGCCAACATTCAGAGCTCTGTGTTTGTTCTCTGTGTTCTAGACAACAGAAAGAGCACAACTGCTGAAGTAGGCCTCCTGCTCAGGAGACTGTCAATGTGCAGCTGTCAATGTCTCCATAAAGCCCCATATCCATAATAGACAAAGCACTCATCAAGCCTCAGCTTCATCTGGCCTCCCAGATGCCCCATCACCAGGGGCAAATCCCATCCAGGACTGAGCGGCGCACCATGCAGCCAGATGTGAGCTGGCAACATGGCCGTGGGGTCAACACATGGCAAAGGTAGACCCAATAAATGAATTATACTCTGATTATCATAAATGTGGCATCTGAGCATGGCGCTTGCGTTACTGTTGTTCAGAAGGGAAATGCTGGGACATATTGTATCAGCTGCACCGCTGCCTCTGAAGGGCACACATACAGAATTATACTAGTATAATATATTTTTTAAGTAAAAGGTTAATATTTAATCATTTTAAAGGAAAAATGCAATATATAAGAATCAAGTATGTGTGCAAGTGATTTGAACTCAACTTTCAGCAATTAAAATTACAGGGGGTAACATGTTAGAGCCAAAACATGTTTAGGATTCTCAGAATGATTCCATGCCATATGCCCTGTATTTGTACATAATTCCACAATGTTCTAGGTCGCTCCCCCAAACATATTCTGTTTCGTCACATGCCAAAAAGACCTTTTTCCCCCCATCCCTCCCTTCCTCGGTTCGACACGTTTGCATGCGGTATGCTGCCCTGGCTCCCTGTCTTCCCCTTTAAAATGCCATGCCAACTTCAGAGGACCCAGGTGTATGGGTCTGTTATCAATTCCACTAACAAGCGTGCTTACTGGGATCACAGGACGCGTTGTGGCTTGCTTTAAAGTCCCCGTCTGTAGCTAAGGTTGACCTGAATTGGAGACATGCGGCCCCCTGCTGATAGCAGCCAACCTCTGATGGGCAGTCCCTCTCTCCCAGACTTGGCCAGCACTCCGCCTGGGAAGGAGGAGGGGAGAGAAGAAGAACTCTTTGAAATGCTGGAGTTCCATGAAGAATTGAGAAGCAGGACAGAATCAAAGGCTTCTGATACAGGAAAGGAAGAAAAATATAGAATCAAGACTTGAGATGAGGAAAAAGGGAAGATCGGAAAAAAAAGCCTCCCCGACCCTCCCACCCACACACATACACATACGCATACACTTGATCGCATATACGGTATGAACAAAGAACAAATATGAAGTTTCAAAGAAACTGCTATATCTCACTGCCACAGAGGCCTTCACATGAGGCCCACAGTGTAAAGAAAAATGAAATCATGGTATCACCAGCAGCTCTACAAAGACATAGGGTTCATATCACACATAGAAAGTAAACTCTAACCCTGCAGGACATGTACACACAGTTTTAGCATCAAACAGCTAACCTTTAGGATATCACACAGTATGCCTTATGGAAGTGTGATCCACATTGGATTCTATAGTCTGGATGTTTCTTTGTATACAGAATATTATTCTTTTCAAACATATTTGTGTGTACAATATGTGTGTGTGCTCAGATCTGTCTTTTTAAAAAAAAAAACCTTATCCTTTACCTGTATTGTCTGTTTTTACCATTTTTTAGCCATGCTAGCAGCATGACTTTGGGGATGGCAATGTTGGTCAGTTGTCAGTCTGTCTGTCTGTCTGTCTGTCTGTCTCTCTTTTGGTCCGCCATTTTGGTCCAGGCCCATGTGTCAAGACCATTGCCCAGTGCCATCCTATTTTATTGTTTCACCTGGGACTTTCCTGTAAGTTGCATGTCCCTCAAATTTATATTTGAATAATAATCATGCACGGATCAATACATTCTGCATGTCTCTATGTTTGACATTACCCAAGTTGCCAGATTGTCTATGATACACAGTCTTAACACACAATCCACACAATATATACAATCCCAACCTATCCTCAACCTGGCAACCTACAATCGGATTCAAGGGGCCTGTTTGCAGCTGCTCTCTGCGCAGACAGGCCAGCTAACTTAGCTATTGTCAAAATCCATTTATTTGTCTATTCATCTATTCATATAAAGTGATATGTTTTGTACCACATTGTTAAACTGCAGTGTTTCTTGATGATGTTTCATCATAACATAAATATAAATAAGTCTGTTTTTTTATTTATTTATTTAATTATTTATTTACTACCCACAACCCTCCCATGTATGTGATTAATGCTGGTCTTACATGAAACCCAGCTTTAAACCCGCTGTTAATCCAGCTGCCTTGCAAGGTAAGACGGTGATAGACGGTGATGGACAGATGGTTCATCCAATCATCTGCCAATAATTTTTTGAAAGTGCCTGCCCTTTTCCAGACAGTTTCCATGAACGACTTCTCAGATGGTTCTGTGTAACAAACCATATGGCATGTCCTGTTAATATTCATGTTCTCCTCAAGATGAATTGTCATCTTTATTGTGATCCTTGAACCTTTCTTATATGTAGCATGACCATATACTTGCAAAACTAATGACAGTCCCATCAGCCTCAGCTGTACCATTGTGTTTACTGACCATTAGCAAATTTAGCATTAGCAAATTTAGCATTTAGTGTGCGAACATTAGCATGTTTGCACACTAAACTAAATGATGAACAATTATAGCTGCTTCGCATCCGCATCTTAGCATTGTCATTGTGAGCATGTTAGTGTGATGACAAAGCACTGCTTAAAGCATGGTTTTGCTTGACCACAGGCTCACAGAGTGGTTAGCATGGCTGTAGTCTCTAGCCCTGTTCTCTTGCAAACTGTTAAATGAACATTATTATAGGTTCGTGTGTGATAAAAAGAAAATGGGTGCATGTGTAGAAATGAGTCTCTAACTCTGCTGTTGCTGCTGCCTGTATTGGTGGTGATGGTGGCAGCTGAAGGCCATTATGTCCAGGTGGCCTAGAGGATGCAGGGGCTTTACTGAGAGCTATACACACTATACACACGCACACACACACACACACACACACACACGTGCATACACAGAAAGCTTCACAGCTGCTAGGACCCGCTGCATGTCAATTAGGATGGCAGAGGATGTACAGGGACACATGGACATTCACACAGCACATGTATAATGCATGACAGGTTGGATGGAGTGTATTGAGGTCTACCAGTAGATTGGATCCAGCAGTAGTGGTGTATAAAAATATATATTTCAGACAGGATCACACACCTGAGGTTCTCACTGGCAGGTGGAATAGAAGCGAGATGAAGCTTAGTGTTTGAGTATAATTTGTGTGTGTATACTGCACGTGCACATAAGTGCATCTATTTTATATTTGTTTTTCTCTCCCTCACACAAAATGAAAGAGAGTAATGATTGTATTGATGTATTGCTTTGGAAGGAGGAAAAGAGGTGAAGTGAAACTATTGTGACAGCCATTAATTCCCCAGAATCATTTCAAACAATTTCCACGGTTTAGTGTTTCAGTCAGCAGCAGGATCCTGAATGATAAAAGATAAAACAAAGACATGAAAGGCAAATTATCCATGAATATTATGGCAGCTTATACATATACATAAGAAAAGTTTAACATTCGGACGATGTTTGCCATACATCTTAATGCTAGCATCATATGTTTGCATACACATATGATCCACCGGTACTTTTGTTCAAATCTGACATGAAGTTTTGCCGCTTAACAAAAAAGATTCCTTTTAAGGTCAAGGAAAGCAGGAAGAAGAAGCTAGCACATTATGCTGATTACTCTTATGAAAATTGCATGTAGTGGGGTGAGGGGTCACTGAAGCTTAATTCCGTTTTCATGTTTTGTTTCACACTCACCAAGCTGTGGGTGTCTGTGTGTGAGGCACTGTTTGCTATTGGCCTTGACAGCACACAGTGTAATTGGCTCACTAAGGTGATTCAGTAATCGCCTGAGTGACACCTTCTCTGGCAAATTTTGACATTGGAGGTGGATTAGGATGCGGTGGGCTTCAAGTGCCAAGGGAGCTAACCTTGTAGGAAAACCAAATTACACAGCAGGGAAATGTAGAGGGGACCCACTTCATTCAGTGTGTTTGCATCATATAATAAAAAGTTTCAAGGAATGCTGTTTCTTCCCCTCATCCCTTTAACCTTATTGACTTCAACCATTTAGATTTGTCCTTGTTCTTGACTATGTTAAAAATGGTCATCTAATTTCATCATCTGTCCTCGCCCTCTTGTCCTTTGTTTACTTCCTCTTCAACTTTCATGTCATCATCACCTACTTTTTGCTCTCTCCTCTTACTTTGTTGCTACTTCTCTGGATTATCACGACTGCTGCACTTCTCCTCTTCTTCCCATCCTCTCCCTCACCCCCTTCCCATCATCCACCTCCTTAACTCCTCTTCTCCCTTTCTTCCGCCTCCTCCTCCCTTTTGCTCCTGGCTTAGCTCTTTGAGAGGAGGAGCAGCCAGCGCTGTTCTGTTCCTCAGGACTGTCCTCCTCGTGCAGAACACAGATGGTTATTATGGAGCTGCACATAAATTGATTATGTTGGAAATTAACTGTTGCTGTCAAAGGCAGCCGCCAACCTGTCCCAGTGTGTCCCTGTGCCCGCTGATGCATAGGATCCAGCTGATGGACCAGATGTTTGCACAGTGCGCTGCTCCTTTTAAGGTCAGCACAAAAGTGGTATGGGGGCTCTTTGATCTCCGTCTCTTTGTACTTTCAGACTGTGCCCTCTTACTTCTTGACATTTTGAGACACTAAAATGGGAAATTTCTAATGTGATGATTGTGATGTTGCTCTGGTTGATGTGTTTCATTTCAGATCAGATTATGTTTATTTCATTGACACATTTGTAATGTGTTTTGTGAATGAAATATCTTTTCCATGCTTGAAATACGTAAAACTTTAGTTTTTTGAACATTGAAGAACATGTCTTCTGCTCGGTAAAATTTAATCTATGGGTGGTTGAAGTAGGCCTTACATTTGTGCCAGAAGACCATGTAGTCTCTTCAACAGAACCACCATGCCAAGAGTCTCCGAACGCTGTCCCTAAGTAGGACTGTCTTCCAGCAGCTCATTACAGGTTGGTCTGGATAAGCATGATGGGTAACTCCTGGCTATGGCCTCGAGGGACAGGTAGCACAATGCCAAACTCAGCAGAAAGTCAGGTCTTAGGAGTGTTGCTACATCGTTTTCCAGGCCTGACCTTGATTCCAAGCCCACTCCTGCATGTTTCCGTATGCATGGCAGAGTTCGGAGGGCTGCCAAAATCTGAGCCAAACAGGGAAGAGAAGCCCCCTGTGATTCACACACACAGCAACACACAGACACATGAGTAAACACACATACAGACATGGGCCAAATCCCATCACGAAGGTTAACTTGCCTGGGAATGGAAATCTGAATAAGTTGTTACATATATAAAATGGAACAGGATTAAAAACTAAGAAATGCTCTTTGTGAACAACTGTTAAGCTTATTTCAAAAGGATTCTTCCATCTGCTTTTGATCACGGTTTTGTACATATTTGGAACTTAGTCGAATTCATAAGAATATTATGTTCTTGTTTAATGTACTTCTAATTTGCGCCATTCAGAAGATGAGCATCACTTTAAGATCACTTTTGAGTAAAAACTGTTCAATGCTTCTAGCATGTTGCGCTTATAGGCAGAATAAAGCTTTGCTGGTCAGTGAACTAACCGAATCCTGTCTGAGGCCAGAGAAGCATAGTGACATGAATATGAATGTCAGCAGGTGATAAACAGAGTGGATTTCTGGGACGTGTGACTGTTTGCGACACATACCCCTCACACCCCAGATGTAGGCAAGCTGGGGAGGCTGTCACTCAATTTGACAACATCTGAGCAGCTAGCAGCAGTAACTGGCTACAACAGCCTGACTGTATGGCAACCAGTCTCATAGAAAAAGTTTAAAAATGTAGAATTGAGACTGACAATTACAGTATATCACATTTCTACAAGTGCTTTGTTTTTTACCTGAATGCACTGCGTATATATGGTGAATTTTTCATAGTGTAGAGCTGCTTAAATTAAATCACTCCAGTTGAGTGTAATTTGATTCTTGGAGGAGAGGTAATTAGGCTATAAAGGAGAGGACTCCAGCACATTTACATGCAACAAACTAACAAATTTAGAAATCAATATTTCTTAGAGCTTAGACTTTTATCAAGCAGCAGTGTGGAACAAAACTTTTCAACAAACTATATATAAAGTAACACATACAGCCAATCCACGGTTATGAACTCTGGATAATGAGCTCCACAGTCTCTTTGTGAATGGAATATTAGGAGACAATCTACATATGAAATAAAATACCATAAGTAAAGTCAATAACTATACAAGTGTAGAGTTAACAAATATAATTCAAGTAGAATAAAGTATTTATTTATTGTTTGATTTATTTAAATCCATGTGGCATTATGTACAGATAATGAAAACTACTGAAAAACTGGGCTTGATTTAACAGCAAAAAGTGATTCAGTAGTTAATAATAATAATAATAAGACTTCACTCAGTCTGTTGAGTCAAAGTATGAAATTTAAAGGTCCAAAAAGGTCCATTTGCCATTGATAAAAGGCCACAGTTATCATATAGCAGCTCGACCCCATTGTTTATCATGAAATTGTTAAGGGGGAAAAAAGTCACTTCACACCATCATGAATGTTAGCTTGCATGCTACCTACAACCAAAAATGTGTCCTTGTGTTTTGAGTAATGTCACAGAGATTGGCCCTCTACAGTCTATGAGAGTAGTAACACTATTACAGCAAAGTGTGGACATTTACAGAGTATATACATTATTTATTTCAACAACATCTGGTCTGAAAGGCTGCCATAGAGCACATAGAGCTTTTGGAAAGTAAACTGAACTGAGTAGTTATATTCAAGAGCTGATTTCCTGAAAATGATGTTGCTCGACTGTTTGATTTTTACTTTTTAAAACTTTATTTTAAGGTTTATACAGATGGTTTATGCATTTGATTTTCTGCATTACCAGCCATATAATATTTCAGAGTGGCTTCCTTGTTATTCTAGCTGGTCTAGCACATTAAGCATTGCAAAGGATGTGCTATATTTCTTCAGTGGATGGCCCATTGCATATTAACTATGGTTTTGAAATGTTTGAACAAGTTTATATTCCTTTACAAAATATTTGTGTATAATATCTTTCAACACACAGACAGAGTTTTTAAAAAAGGAAAGAAAACAAATTCAGGATTTCAGAGCAATGTGTGTTCATTGTCCCACAACTTAGATTATAAGAGAGAAAAGCCTGGAGGATTTCTGGTGATTTACACTCCTTTGTATAAAAAAAGGGAAGGAATCTCCTTTTCTTCTCATCTCTATCAGGCTGGAACACCTTGTGCTGATAGGAGCTCAGAGGTAACTACAAGCTCAAATAAAAATGTCCATGTTAGTGTGTGTGCATGCATGCATGTGCATGTTCTTGCACACATCTGTGTGAATATATTGGTGTGCCTTCATATGCGTCTGTGTGGGTGCGCTTATGGTAGTGGTGGGAGATATTTTCCAATCACTGCTCTGCCGGTTTCTCATTGTTCTGGGACGCTGTTTGCCACTCTGCACGATTAACAGTATTATCTGTACCTAGCCCAGTCAGCCAGCCAGTCCTTGGGCCATTGTGTTCCCGTCAGGGGTGAGTGCTCTCGGCACTGCGTGTCATGCCTGCCCCCCGACAGTAGGGACAGGCTTGGCTAGGCCCAGGTGGGACGTGCTGGCATTTGGGCACTGTCCGCTGCAGGAGGGAAGTGGTAGACGGGAGGGGGACTTGGGAGGGGGGGGGTAGCCTCCACAGCAGGCAAGAGGCAGAGAATGGGTCCCTTTGCCCAGCCACATCCCCAGCCCCAGTTCAGGGGTGAGGAGGGGTGAGTGGGTGAGGATGGGAGGCCCCTGGGGGCCACCTTCGTGTGCCCTGAGCATCAAGTTCCATCTGGTCACTCTGCAGAGAGGACAGCGTTTGTGACAAGCTTGCTTTTAGAAAACAATCACCTCATAGTTTTTGCTTCTCTGTGCCCTTCTCTCCTTTGTATTCTCACTTTAGTGTGTCTCAATGTTTTGCAAAAATCTAGGAAAGAACACATATTGGCCTAATTGTTGCAGCATTGGAATGTAAACTCAATACATTTACTCAAGTACAATTTTTAGGTACTTGTTCCTTGTTTCCATTGCACGTTACTTTATACTTCTTCTCCACTACACTGCTTTTCAGAAGGAAATCTTTTTACTTAATTTATTTGACATATATAGTTTAGTTACTTTTTAGGCTAATTTGAAAACCAAAGCATGATTGGCTTATAAAATATGAGGCATTTAATTGTTATAGATTTAACTACCCAGCCGTATAGTTAAATGTAGCTCAAACCTCAAACAGCTGAAACATTAAAACACCACAAACCATTATTGCCTCTATAATAAGAAGCCAACAACATAATAACAGGACAATGAGAGTGGTCGTACTACCTACATAGTGTGTAGAGGGAATGATAGTCATTCTAGTTAAAGTATATTTTGCTGATTCATGTACCTTAAATATAATTTGCATGCAAATGTTTTACCTGTAAAGTATTTTTTATGGCAGTATGGCTACTGAACATAAGTAGTGATTCGATTACTACTACAAAATGTAGACTAAGTCTTGTCAAGGTTATTCATATAGCACAAAATCACATTTGTTTCAAAAGACAGCAATAAAAAATGTAAGCATCTAGTAGTAGAATTACAAAATTACAAGGATGCAAACATCTACTTAATAAAGTATATAACTTTTAACCACTGCTTGTTCTTTATTATGTGGTTTGTTTGCGTGTTTATTACCCAAGTTTTAGGTAATTTTAGGTAATGTGTCTTGTACTACACACTCTTGTACAAGAGCCTAACATCAAGGAATCTGTTACTGACTTTCATTTTTAGCTAAACCAGCTCATTTTCAGCACAGGGACTGATAATGAATCGACTCAAATCTGTGTCTTATTTGATTTTCTCCTCTGATGTAAATATCATATTAGCATACTATTGACTGGTCTGAAGCTCTCCATCTCTGTTCCTCTTTCTCTCGCTTCCTCCCTGCCTCCAGGCCTCTTTCACCACTGACCTTTGTGCCCTCTCCTTTGATGAACTCATGAATTCATTGCTCTGGTTCTTGGGCCCCTTCTCTTCCTCTCCTGCTCTTTACCCCTCTTCCCTATGCTGTATAATTGACTCAGCTGCAGCCTTTGTGATATAATAGCTAGTTTACCTGGCAGAATGACATTTCACAGGCTCTGAGCCACCATAAAGCTAATTGTTCTAGAGCGAGAGAGGGAGAGCAGTGTGTATGTGTGTGCAGCTGATGATAAGAGGACAGCGGTTGCTCCATTTGTGCTGTATAGGCCAGCGGAGGGTTAGAAGTGACATTTATCTCCGCATTGAGCCTCAGACCCAACCATGGCCTTATGTACTCTCTCTGTCTCCCCCTTCCTGCTCTTTCTCTCTCTCAAATTTAGTCTCTATTACCTTACAAAGACTTTTTGTTGTTTTATTACTTTTTAATAACTGTTGTGCATATGTGTGTGTATGCACGTACTTATTTCATGGGACCTACACTTCAAACCAGTCACCCTGCACAAGAAAGATAGGGTCTTTAATTAAGTGACTGTTTCTCCTCTTAGTTTTCAGCAAAATGTAGATTGAATAACAAAAACATATACATTTACATGGAAAAGAAAGGCATGTGGTTTCTCTGCAAGTGTTGCTTCTGGTTACGCAGTACTGTTTGCCCTGTCTATCTGTCTTCTTTAAAATTAATATATCGAAGCGGTCCATTTGTTCTAAACAATGTCAGCTGCTAAATAAGGCACTGCTGTTTCACTTAAAAATATCACGGAACAGATTAACTGAAGTCCTCTGTTATCTTTGGTTTTTAATTTAAATGTCTATCAGAGTTGCTGTTGAGGGTAAACACACATAAGCAATCTGACTGACAACCCTACCAGATATGCAATCTGCATATGTTATGGGGTCTTCTAAGCCACAAGAAGTTTTTTTTAAGTGTTTGGGCCCCAGTGGTGTTCCTGTAAGCATTAGGCAGGATATATTCCATTGTGAGTTGCTCTGTGATTGGTTATTGATCATCATTGATTCTATAAAACTAGAAAGTAGGGTGACTGAACAATATTGGCTGATATAAATCCTATCATAAGACATCCCAAACTCTCAAAGGAGAAATCTAATTGAGTAGACTATCAGAATTAAGAATGACTGTTTGTTCCAGTTGACTTTCTCTTACTTATAAAGCTTTTTGTTAATTAGTGTTCATTGTAATGTTAATTTCAAGCTTTTCTGCAAACCGTACAATCATGTCTCATGCTGCTTATTGACCTGAGTATTTATGAGATATGGTTCCCAAACCAACATTTTGACTGAATCACAGCATTCCCTAAAACTCAATACTTCCATTGCAAATGGATGGGCAGAAATCTAAGGCTGGAATTATGATGCTCTGAAGATAAACACACTGATATGATATTCAACAATGCTTTTTTCTTTCTGAATTGACAATTATTTTCTATATCCTGTATGGTTTGTGGTCAAATTTTGTGATATCTATCCAGTTACATTTCTGAAACATGTTACATGAAAATGAATGTGATTCTTCGTGCATCGCAAAATGTAGTCTATATTGTGGGGTCCAGGAATTGAGATATAGCAGTCTGACTGCCCATCATTCCAGTGAATCAGATTCTTTATATAGAGTCTGACAACACAGTCAGAGAGTAGAGACCTGCTGCTGACATGTTTTGTATCGATTCTGTCTGTCTGACATTCAGATAGCCCTGTCTAGAGTTTCAGCAGGGAGAAAGAGATGGAGGGACACACATATAGAGAGAAGAGAAAGGTCCCAGAGGGAGAGCAGCTGCTCAGCAGTGTGAGAAGATACATTTCATAATGACAACATATTGCTATTGATTCCAAGTTTGAATAGGAGCATTGATTTGATTGAACTGTCATTACGCCGTGGCCCTTAACAACCCTAATGTGATCAGACTAAAAGCATGTCTAATGTTATCTACCCAGGGCAGGATTTTTTTGAATGTACATGCTGAAAAATACTCAATTTTAAAGTAATACTTTGATATTTTGTTAAACACACTTATTCTCTTCCTTGATGTACAGTACATCAGATGAGAGGACAGATACCACTTTCCTGTCTTTGCATGAAGCTTCTCTTCGTATAGCTACTGGAAACAGCTAGCCTGGCACTGTTCAAAGTAAAGACAACACCTACCAGCACTTATACCTCACTAATTAACGTGTTATCTTCTATGTTCTTGGTGAACAGCAGCTGGCTGTAGCGACTTCCTGAAGTCTTGTCATCACAGTGAGGTTGCAAGGCAAGCAACCAGAGGAGACTCCAGGAAATCACTGTGCCCAGCTGTTGCTTGCTAAGATAACTCCCCATAAAACCACAACTTGTCATTTTTACTTATTCTGTTCAATATCCGTGTTAACTTATGAAGTTTGAGGTGTTGATAGACATATTTGAGACTGTAGGGGAGAGACAGGCTAGCTGTTTATACTTGCTTCCAGTCTTTATCCAAAACTAAGCTAATTGCCTCCTTGCCCTTGCACTATACTTAACATGCAAACACGAGAATAGTGTCATTCTTCACATCACAGAAAGTGTTTTGCCAAAATATTAAAATATACCTTTTAGCTACCTGAACATGCTTCAGTCGTTCTGAGGTTTTGAATTTTTTGGTAAAAAGCCTTTGTTAATCCTTAGGCAATCACTGCATCTGAGTTTTGTAATTGTGACAATCAAGAAAAAATATGGAATAATATGTGCAGACCAAAATATGTAAAGGTAAATAATGAAACAAATGTTATCTGAGACGGAGAGAGACATGCAGTAATGACAAAAATGTAATTCGCAAATTTCCAGTTGAAGTCAAGCTCCAAGTAAACATCCTTTCATGTCGGTGCTGCCATATTAAATATATGGCAACACATCCATCTATGCGGGCAGGTTTTGAGGAGGCATGTCCGCCTGCGTCTGTGTTGAACAGACTGTGGGATGTCACTGTAGCGTCAATAGGTTTCTTCTGCTCTGTTCCTGTCAAAAAACCCACAGGCCCACCCATCCAAGATGGCCTCTCTGCTTCCCACTTAGAGAAATAGATGGAGTGTTTAAGTGTTTTTGTCGAGTCAAATGGCACCAGGCAGATGACTGCATACCATTACCATAATTTACCCTGATACAGGCTGTCAGGGTGTATCATCAGCAGGTCTGTTTCCTGCCCTATGGAGCTTCCAGGAGCCTATAGACAGGTGTAGCACTCTGTTGTCACTGTGTGAAACTCTATATAGGTTCAGATTGTTGGTTAGTTTGGCAAAGTTTTGTTTGTTGTCTGCCACAGCTTGTCCCCAGTAAAGTAAGCTTCACTTCGTCTACTTTGGTGACAGCTGAGGGGTGCTGAGTGGCACTCGTCCTTCAGTCTGTCTGTCTGTCCATCCCCACCTGTCTCTCTCTGCCAAAGCTTTCAGTGGCTGCCCGCACAAATCTGTCAGGCAGATGGGGGGCCGGCTTTTTACATGTCACTTGAGGGACGCCCAGGCAACACAATCTGTAGCCCACAATGCAGTGTGTTTGAACCTTGTGAAACCAGAATGGAGAATCGATGCAGCGCCATACACGGCCCAGATTCTCTGAAGATTCCCTCTGTATCCTGCCTGTCTGTGTCTACCTTCTGCCGGGCTCCTTTAGAAGAACTCTGCATCTTTTATTTATCCCTTGAAATAAGGCTGGACCCTGACGAGAGCATAGGCTGCACAAACAGACACACACACTCTCTCTCTCTCACACACACACACAAATGGGCCTCCTTCTGTTACTGAAAAGTCTGCAATTATGGAGAGAGAAGGGAGGGACAGTTGGGATTTGCATTATGTCGTTGAGAGAAGAAACTACATCTCCCACAAGGCCCGGCGGTGGAAATGAACCAGCTGTCCATGGTTTGTAGATCAGATCCCATCCTCTTGATTACGAAATCACAGAATAATAAGGACCAAAAAGTTGTGGGCCACGCTGTTTGTTCCTCCTTTGTTGTTCCCTAGAACAGAAGTTATTTTGCTTCCGCTGCCTCCGAGCTGTTTGCCATGTGCCAATGTTTTGTGCACTGTGCTCCACTTGTTCTCCTTCTCACACAGAAAATCAGACAGCTCCAGCCCTGCCCCTCCAAAGCTGTCATGTGAACTCCCGCCTTTTGTTTAATTTACATTTTGAGGCACAGCCCATCAATTCCCCCTCTTCCTGCTGCCCCCTGCCAACACCACCACCCCACCACACCAACTGGCTTCATCAAAAATGCAGAGTTCAAACTAATTAGTGACATTTGGCCATTTGTGAAACTTTTTCCTCTCCAAGCTCAGCTTCTGTCAAGCATGGACTTGTAGCTCATAGAAGACTGAAATACTTTTCATCAGTATGAAAAATTTGAATACTATACATCAATGACAAAAAGCTGTTTCTACCTCTACATCAATGCAGATCTGACTAGGGATTAATGTCAACATGTGATACAATTAACTCATGTGATGATAATCAGACAAGAAAGGAATTAAAATACAACTATGATACTAATTTTCCATTCAATATTGCATAAATTTGCTCCTTGCTCACATTCCACTTTCCATTCCTTAAAATTCAACAGTAAACCGAATAAGGATTTATTTAATGTAAGCACCCACAGAGCAAATCCTTGTCTTATCCTTATTCTAATAACACAAAAATCAAATGAGTGTGTGCGTATGTACAATATGTGGGAGCTTTTCAGTTGATTTAAAGGTTTGCTTTTGTCACGAGAGACATCTGTGTCACTGATTAAAAATAGCTCTCAGTATGAAGGCAAACATCTGTAGGGACAAAAATAAATAAATGATGTGATGAAATGATGACATGAAAGCTTAATTACACAGATAAGTTTTGAGGTTCCAATAGCAGCTTGTGTGGAAGTGTAGAATCTGGGGATTGGAGATAGGATACACACATGGACACATTCAGGCCTATTCAATGTGATTTGGCCAGTGCAGTGATATTTTCAAAGGGCCCGTGGTAAGGTGTCTCTGTCCTGCCAGCTGTTTTTCAGTGTGGATGCAAACAGGTTCTGTTTATATAATGATTTTTCTATATCTGGCTGGTCTACCTTCCATATATGTAGATGGGGCTCTGGGTTCTTTATGCCCAATAACTTACTTACTCTGATTAACTTAATGCTATTTATCTTGGGTCACTCTAGAAGCCTCATGCCTCCTAAATATAACTAAATATTACGAGACCACGATATAGCGAATAATTGATGTACTAACCCTTTAACAATGTATACAAGCACCACCAGCTATATGTCCTTTAACCTCTGACATAATAAACACGGCCAGAAAATTGAAATTAATTTCTAACTTTTAGTATAAGTGTGACAAGAATAAATAAATAAATGAATAAGAACTTTGCGGTCAAAGTGGAGAAACCCCCCCCCCCCCCCCCCCCCTCCAAATAAAGCAGAGTGGAACCTTTTAGAGTTATGTGGTCCTACCACCAAGAGAACAAATCAGCATAAATGTGTAATTTCAGAAAACATATTTATTGAGACGAATGACTTAACCTCAACTAAAAATCTAGCCACAGTATTTAAAAATATAAATTAAAAGTTGCTGACTTAGTTATATGATGTGTGGAGGGGGTAGTCTTTCAGGACTTACTCAAATAAAAAGGTCCCAACATTGAAAACAAAAGCATCTGTTCAATAAACAAAAGGCTATAATAATAAACTACAACAACACAAGTTGTAGCCTCTACAGCATCTACATGGAAATTAAATAAATAACATGTTTGCTTTATGTGGTACAGGAAGACCAAAATGGTACAATATTTAGTAGGAGGCAGACACAGAAGGCTTGATCAGTTGTATAATAAAGTATAATAAAAAGTGTTACATGTGTAACCAAAACAAATAAACAAAACTAAAGGAAAACTAAACAATTAACTTAACTCATAAGTAAAACTGAAATCAAGTTAAGTAACGTGTACACAGCTACACTCTACCAAATAGTGATGTGTCGTTCGCGAACGAGCCGGCTCTAAGAGCCGATGCTTTGTAGTGAACGAGAAGAGCCGATGCCCGTCGGAGAGAGCCGAATCTTCAGCCTCCTGTTCAGCAGTCCGTTTGGCTGAGAATCCATGCAGGCAGGGGCGGGAGTTTATTTTGATGGCCACACCATTCGGCCAATCACATGCGAGGACAGACTAGGATCATACCATTATGTGAAAGAAGGAAGGGGGGCAGACGCTCCAAAGACAGTGAGTGTAGTGGTACAGGCCAGATACACACAGCAGAGACAGAGGAGGATGTGAGTGCAAGCATGTCAATGTGTTCAGTCGTTCTGTGTTCAGTTCAAGGTTTTTCCAGGTGTTTAACAGTTTGATTAAAATGTTAAACAAAAGTTACTGTATTTTTTTTGTAATGACAAAAATGCATACAAATAAGGCTTTTATGAAAACACTGAATGAAAACTTGCTTACCAATACACAAACCATTCATAATTGCTAAATCAGGCTAAAATAGAACGCTCAGAGTGATACTAAATGAAGAGCCGTTTGGGAGCCGTAAGAGCTGGCTCTTCTAAGGGAGCCGCGCCAAAGAGCCGAATCTTTGAAAAGAGCCGGTTTGCCCATCACTACTACCAAAGCAGTTTCAAAGCTACTGCTTATATAGCGCCTTCCATCAGCCTGCACTCTGCATGAAGGTGGACTATACCACTCATCAGGTAAGTTCTGATCCCCTCCTGAAACAGGTAAGTACCAACAAGATTAACATTTAAATAACAGTCACATGGCATCACTTTTATAGAGCGTCCCTATATTCCATCTGCAACCAAACTTAATCAAATCAAAACCCCCTTATTAATGTATACAATAATTCTACGACCACCCCTCCACATGGTTCTACCCTAGTGACATCACTAATGATGTCACCAGTCTATAAATTCAGGAAACGTAGGCCGCCTCCTCCCTATGTCTCCTGAGCGCATGTAAGTATGGTGAGTAACAAAGAAAGAAAATACTAAACTTGTGACCTCAAACTAAACCAATAAACTCTAACTAAACCTAATACCAGTGTGTGTTTTATTTTAACCAAAAGTCTGCTGAAATGTAACTTATAACCAAATATACTGCAAACACAAACAAACCCGGGATAGTAAGTATCTGCAAAGTTTGATTACTAATTAACTTATGGTCCAAACAAACAAACAAACAAGTATAGTTAAATTAATAAGTTATGGTAGAAATGTGTTTGGGGACAAATGGTGTGCTCTCACCCACTTTGTCACACTTTATCAGCTCAAGTTCCACATGCCCTACTGTTGTGCAATCTTCAAACAGGCTATGTATCCATAACTTCATTGATCTGATTCAGTACTATTATTATCTTACATCATGGGACTTTTGGTATATTGATTGTAGGGCAAAACTTTTTGTACAAATATGGTAATTGTCATAGATCAGTCTCTCCACTCTTCCTCTCTCTCATACCCTGAGTGCACATGCTTGTCAGCCAACTAACAAGCAAAAGCCTGTGTGACTGTATACTCTTCTCTGGAAAGATAAGACTATCGAATTTGCAGCTTTTTATAAAAAAAAATGCATTTTTAATATTGTATCACTCAACAATTGTTTTACCATACTCTTTTAACCAACCCTCTTTATTTATTTATCTTTTTATCACAGACAACTGTTTATTTATGAACATTTTTTGACTGGGATACATATCAACAGCCTTGTTTTCAGCCTGACCATCCTACATTTTTGCATTGAAGCATTTGACTATAGTTTATAGTCTATAAAGAAATCACTCAATTCTTTGCAGTGAAGTTAAAGCAGTATTTTTTATCACTTGACATCAATTCATTTACATGTGAAAGCAGTCCCGCATAGTGATGAGCTCAAATAGATTTATCCCCCAACTCTGCTGCTCGACTCAGCTCTATACAGCTTTATTGCGCCTTTCAGCTGTTTTCACCACCCACAACTGTTTTGGACATCCTTACTGCTCTCATCAGTATCATTTTTGGCTGTGACAGGCAACTATATTCAGTGAAAAAGCTCTGAAAATCTGGCCCAACATGCAACCTGCCTATCACCAAACAGCACACAGACAAAGTTAGCGACTACATAGTGAACATAGAGAAGCATTTAGCAGGTAAAGAGCTAAATATCAGGAGTTAGTGGAGTGAGGGCATATTGGACTGTTATGTTGGGTGGCACTGACACTATTCCAAATGAATGCTAATGTTTCTCTGTGTCTGCTGGATGTATTAATAATAAACTATTCACTGACTAGTTCACCATATCAACTTAAAAGGTGTTGTCTCGTTTGCACCTGAGTGGCCAATAAATCAGTTACTGCAGGTGTAACGGAACTACACTGATTTTACACTTAAAAGGGGAGGTGTGCTGATTTTACACATCAAAGCCTATTTACAGGTGTTGGGGAGTACTACTGCATATTTGAAAACTGTTATATAAAGCCATTTGTGGATCCAATGGGACTTGTATGAAGTCTGATAAATTGCCTCAAGTGATGTAATTTGTCATATTAGTTGGGGTAGAAGATTACACGTTTGAAAATGGAACAAAAACTAGAGGTGTGGAGTTAGAAAGAAGTGGGCTTTACAGACCTCTGTAGACCACTCCTCATCTCTGCTTCAGGCTGGCAGCGTAAAGCTACACTGGTGTAACACACCTGAATCTCTGACCGATGTTGCACCAGGTTTTGGAAAGGGAAAAGCACATGGGGAATAAAAACATGATATGGAAACTATGTGGTTCTGCTGCATTGGTTTTGATACTAAAAACTTGTGAGTCAGGCAGTTTTTTAGAAATGCAATTTCACATTGATGGAATATTCTTTTAAAGCTCATCCACAGAACTATGCAGCCCATTCAAACTGTTTTATATGTTTTGTGGCTTTAGTGGAGCTTTGCCTTGTTGTAACCCTTGATGTTGTTACCAGGTGCTAAGACAAGACAAAGCTCACCTTGAGCTTTGAGACCACAAACACTGTGTGTGGTAGAAAGCCTCTGTTGGTGTGGCAGCTCTAACAAAAAGATCCAAGGTTTTTGAAGCGCGAGCCATAAGCATTAAAAGTCAGGATATTGTGTCCACTGCTGCTTAGATTTACAATGACATGATCTATTAGACAATGACCATACAATACAATCTAATATTGTCTGCTTCTAGCTGCTGTGTTAAAATGTGTGTCAGGATTAGAAAGATATCTGCTATTATGATGGAGTTGACATAAATGGGGTTTCACTCCTGTCTGTCATATGTCCATGAAAAGGTTCAACATCTGACTCAGACCCACATGACTTGATACAGTTGTTATAGCACACAGGTGCCTAATTATTCACAATGTCACAGCACCCCCTTCAGCTGACTCACCAGAAATGAGTGACATCTTGTTCAAAAGTGTGTGCATCTTTGACCTTTACAAACAGTAGGGTGCTGAAATGTACATTGCTGTTAAGTTTAATCTGATGTTTGACTGTTTTTTGTTTCCATCCACAGCCTCAAAAACATATCTGAAATCGAAAAAGCATTGCTGCAAGGCTGAAAGTTTCTGCCAAACTTTCTTCTACCTGTGTGTGAGGGGAGCACTTGAAAATGAGTGAACAGCAGAACATGGTGAGGAATGGAGCAGTGTAGGTGAGGAGAGGGGAGATAAAAAGCTGACAACGTTAATATGGAACCAAAAGGAGAGTGCAACCTGGCAGTCACTCAAATCCTGCACCTGCACCTTTATAAAACAAGCTCTCTGGTGTGCCTCTCTGGCTCCCTCTCTCTCTTTGTGCTCCCCCTCATTTCTCTCTCTTTCTCCCTCCCTCTACCCCTTTCCTTTCCATGTGCTGTGGCTTGGGGCGTTGTCATTTTCGGCATGTTTTCTCTACACTGTGCACTCTCTGTGTGTGTTAATTGCGGCCATCCTTGGGGAAGAGGAGAACGATGAGGAGGACCTGTTCGAGAGCAGCCGTGCCAGGTTCTGTGGTACGACTCAGCGTGGAGCTACAGACACCTGGTCTGCCTGAAGGGCAAGAGGAAGGTAGACTTGCTTTTCTCTGCTCCCTTCTTTTGCCCTCCCCCTGCTTTCTATTCGACCTCTCTCTCTTTTCTTTCTCTGTCTCTCTCACTTTCACACACACTCTCTCTCTCTGTCTCTGCTCTCCTCGAGCTTTGAGAAAACAGCTGCTGTACAGCCTGTGCACAGGCATCCCACCTTACCAGCCCAACCTATCCCATCAATCATGGCACACAACTCACCGCTGTTTGTATGGATGCAAGTGTGCTAGAAACGAAGAAATATATAACTTTGTGGGTCAATGACTTTGAAACAATTTATTCACAAGGCCTGAGGCCACCACACCAGCTGATAATACTTCATAAATTACCACAATATATCACTGACCATCCCACACAACTCATAAAGCACTTGGGAGCAGGCAAAGTTTTACCTATTTTCTGAACCCAAAGGCCACATTAGTTTTACTATTTAAAGGCTAATTTTGGTTTATTACAATTTTAATGTTGTTTGGGTAGTTATGGCCACCATTTTTATCAGTTTGAATATAGGTGTACTTGCCAAAGTAATTGCTAAGATCTGGGAACATGGCTCTACCCCTGTTAGAAACTCCAATCAGCCAAGAAACACAGCTAGTGCACTAGCGGACATAAATTAACATTTAAACAAATAAAAACCTTTATAAATCTTTGAACATCCTCTCTTGTCCACCTATCACTTAAAATAATTTCAACAGGGTGAGTACAGTGAAGACAATGCAATAAACTAGAATTACACTTTCAGGTGATATCCGTAAATAAAGTTAACTATGGTGGTGCCAGTCTTGCCCTAATTGACTGCATTCACACAACTAACAGTATTGTGTGAAAAAAAACACAGCTCTCTCACTTTCTTGAAAGTGACCCCCCCGCATTGATGCAGCGATGGTGCAGACGAAGGGTTGTCTGGCAAAAATGTTGAGCCTCTCTAAATTGTTGGCAATGCAGTGCCAGTACTGCATTGGGTAATTAAATATGTGTAAGTGCACATTCTTGATAGATAACTTTGTAACATAAACAATGCTTATCTTGCCATTGTTGTGACGAAGGTTAAACGACTTTTACTGAAACACCCTTAAATTCCAACTGAACTGACAATACTTGTTGCACATGTTACAAATTTTGATACTGTGTTTCAATACAGTCTTGTCCATTGAGATATTTTTTGTGTGAAATTACTTTATCACATTAAACATCTAAAAATGGACAGGGATCTGTGTCCATCACCACAGTGGCTTGGATTTATTGTCTGCAGTGCTTTGTCACTTTGTCACTGCTCCTTGGCCTTTCCACTCAACTTTGACATTCACCATCAGCTTTGTGGCCATATGTGCACATGGTGGTTGAGTGATGAAAAAGTTGCCCATTTTCATATTCAAGTCTGACATATTGAGAAATGGAAAGATGCTCGTGGAGCGCTTGTGGGCAAAGACAGTGACATACGGACACAGTCTCTCTCTCTCTCTCTCTCTCTCTCTCTCTCTCTCTCTCTCTCTCTCTCTCTCTCTCTCTCTCTCTCTCTCTCTCTCTCTCTCTCTCTCTCTCTCTCTCTCTCTCTCTCTCTCTCTCTCTCTCTCTCTCTCTCTCTCTCTCTCTCTCTCTCTCTCTCTCTCTCTCTCTCTCAGATACACACACATACGCACACAACTCTTGGTCAGCAGCACAGATGAGTTCTGGGAAAACAAGCAGCTGCAGGAGGAGGAAAGGACCATAAGGCTGGACGGCTTGCCAATTTCATCATCTATTATGGATTGCCTGAGATGCACACTCTACTGCAACCAGGGGCATGTCTCAGATTCACATGCAATCGCAAATCTGTGCGCATACATATGAATGCTCACATGCACACCTCTACATTTACTGGGGCGCAGCGTTTCAAAATCCTGAACCCTATAGGACCAGAACTTAGAAGGCCTTGTCCCCTAAACTGGGGACAAGAGCAAGAGTCTAGTCACTCCTTATTAGCAAAATCAATGATTTGCTATTTTATTATTTTACATTGTGCTGATAATATACAGGAGAACTTTCTCCAGGCACACATGCATTATACTTTTTAAAAGAGTTCATACAGTAAAAAGAAATTGAAGAACACCCACATTGGGCCAGATGTTAGGAGCCAAAAAACAGATGAGAAGTGGGGTGTGCATTTACACAGAAAATCTGAACTCTGAATACATGAGTATTATGGATACATAAAAGACCAGAGTCCTATAGAAACAAGAGCATCGAGAGAAAATTATTATCACTTCCAAAGATGTATGGGCTATTTAGAAAATGTGAATAGCATTAAGTACTGCATATCAGGTGGCTTGCTAAGCTAACATTTATGACTAAGAGGAGAGAAAGAGTTGCCTTCTGCTGATAGCAAGGAACATTTTGTTGAGACTGTGATGGACAATGAATGATAATCCTCATCACTGAGGAGTTTTGGTTTAGATTCTGTCTTTGGCTATTTTTAAATTGAACAACCTGAAACCAATTCTCAGCTAAATGCATGGTTGGCAACAAAAGAAGAGGAAGAGACTGTGGGAGGCTGGTTGAGCTCACCAGAGTTTGGTTTCTTGTTGGCAACCAAGGAATTCAGTATATGTTACAGCCTGTCAAGCCGAGGGACTTAGTGGTAATTTAATAATCAAATGATTTTACCATTACTACCTGTGCAATGACACAATTGACTTGATATACCCTGAAATGGTTGAGGTGTTGTTTGGGAATAGCTATGTGATAGCTGGTGCTAGGCCTTAAATAGAAGGTACACTCTAGATTGTATATCCCCTTCATGGGCAGAAGTGCCCAGCAGGCAAATGGTCAGATGGCAGCTGGTTCCCAATCCACATATAATAGATTTCATGTAACATCTGTTGTCAAGCTCTGGATCTAATGTGGTTTTGTTCTGTTTTGAGATTGGTGTATGCATGTGGTGAGTGATGAGGTCAGAACCTATAGCTAAGTCCGTTCAGCTCAACAGCAGCCTTGCATGAGAAAATGCAGCAGCATTATTACTTTGAATGAGGTCAGTCAATCCACACAGCAGGGATGCCAACGCAGAGGGCTGTAGCGGAAATAATGCAGGGTCATTCAGCAGAACAGTTTAACCTGGTTCACCTTTTTCCATACACTAATGCAGTGTCATTCAGCAAGGTGCTGCAGAGGACAATCAGATATATACAAGCACACATTACTAACAGATTATTTTGTAACATGAATGCCGTACTGCTGTTGTTTATGATACGATAAAATAATTGCTGCTTTCCAAAGTCTTAAAATCCTGTGTTGTGGCATCTGATAAGCTTCAAACTCATGGATAGGTCACTCAAACTGGGCTTCTTGGATTGTATTACATGTCTCACCACTACCTAAAGCATCACGCCCTCATCTATGCAGTGTTGATTTGATACAAGATCATTTGTGGCCTGAAGACCTGCTAAATATGAACTTTGTAAATTATTCTCATATGCTCTATATGAGTTGGCTAACTGAAAAATAGCAAAGCCTGCAAGCTAGTACAGACAGTTATGCTATGTGCTGCTATACTCACACAAGACACAATATAGTAACATACTATACATCTGAGCCTTTGCAGTGAATTGTCCTATTTATGGTACACTGTCTGTGCTATACTTACTTTTTGGTTCAAGTATGCTGTTTGTGCAAACTATGTTATATCTCTCTGTAATATTGCTGCAAACACTTAAGCTGCTGCTGCTACTTGTATAGCATTTCACAAGCCCCACCAACACTTGAGATTCTCCCTCTCACAAACCAGTGATGAGATGTTCATGTTGGATTTTTTAAAATTCAGTTTAGTTTTATTTGCTATTGAACTCTCCAGGAAGTAGAACATTGAGGCAAGATGCCTAGAACATACAGCCGATGTCTTCTGGACTAAAACAGCACAATCTCTAATTCTGTGGTTACAATTTATAAAGTGGTCTTGGCATTCTTCATCCCATCTTCAGGAAGTGAAATGGGATAACTTGTTTTTGTGCATGTTTGTGTATCTTTTCTGAGGGAGCACTTTGGCAGGCACCATTACCGCCCAGCAGTAAATTGCCTTGTAAATTACAGTGCTGGGGTAATAAAGCCAGATTTGTATATCACCGGGAGTGGAGACTGTGTCTGTCTTGTAAATTTAATTAAACAGCAGGTGCAAAATCAGGTCATATGGCTTTGATGTGCCCCATGTGAGAATGACAACCAGACAAAGATTCTAATACGGGCAGCATTTACATATTTTTGCATGTGGCGTGCGACTTGTACTGAGGTAGGGGGAGCCTCGCCTATCACCTTGTAGTGTATTTAATTTCCCCCAAATTAAAGAGGATTCAAATTAGCTGTCACCTTCAATTTTAATAGATCTACAGCAAAATAAATGGTTAAGCTCTTCAAAAACAGCCCCTTGCTTGTTGAGAGAGTGCATAAATGCAGCCATTACCAACACCTAGTGCCAACTGAAACACTTTTATCCTAATTAGCTCTTATTGCCTGTCTACTGTACATTAGTAACAACATCAGTAACAATGGCACTGTGAGAATGGCAGCCTGTTGCAGAGGCTTTGATACCTTTGTAGTTTGTGCTTTATTTGTATTTGTTTTGGTACTCCAGCTGGTAACCTTTCTCATTTTTTGATATAATCGCTAGGAGTTGGGTAATGAAGAGTTTATACATTTTTACTAGCCTTAGAGACATTTATATTGGCCAGTTGCAATGCACGTTATAGCAGAGGTACCGTTTACTCATGGACTCAGCTGAATGCCCTAAACAAACCACCTGTGTTGCAGGGAGCATCGGGACAATTCCCAGTGGCCTGATAATCGTTCTGGCCTGACTTGAACAGTCAACTTCACCAGCGAAAATATAGCAATCAGGAATGAGTTGAAGGACCTATCAAATCCACTTATCTGGCAACCAATGTAATCACACACATACGGCAATCAAGGATATTACAGCTCCACTGTCTTAAATCTGCAGCCATGTGTTTACAAGCAAGTCGCAAGAAATGGAAGGTCCGAAAAAAGGAAAGGTGGAGCAGAGAGGGAGAGAAAACAAAAAGCCCTTGCCACGAATAAAGCTAAATACTGCAAAATAAGCGACATGTTCGCCAGGAGGGCAGGTCAGTCAAGAACGCTATGGGTTGCTGGTAAAAAATAGTAAAACTGGGCTATGCCAGCACTTGGCCATGCCACATAGTCTACGGAAAGTGTGTAGCCTGACAGCAAAACAAGCTACAGTAACATAACTAACACAGTCTGTGCAACACAATGATGGAGATCAATAGTGCCAGTTTTATTGTTGTTTTTGCCATATACAAGCAATATCAATAATACCAATTGATTGAAATTGTAATGTGTAAATAACTAATACCATACAGAACAACAAAAACAAAAAACAAGCAAATTAAACTTTTCTATTAATTTGGTCAATATTGTCAATTGTCAATATCGACTATTAATGTAGCCTAATTATACCACAGGCTATGTAGCCTATGGTAGTAAGGTCATTTCACCTTTTTTTCTGATCTTCATATTTGGCTTAGGTATTTTGCATCCTCCTGGACCCCAGGAGGATAGTGACAGTTAATATGGATCCAAATAAAGAGGTCTCTAGCCATCGGTCAAATTTAAACAGTAGTAGGCTAAATTGAAAAATTTGTCTTGCCAAGGTGGAGAAGGAAGCAGCAGCCCTAGTGCTGCAGGTGCTCCTGCAGAACTGGAGATGGTGGACTGTTCAGAGTCAGACACAGAGCAGGAACTTTCAGGTACCACTTAAGAGCACAGAGCTAAACATGTAGAGTATGCTTTTAGATTAATATGTGCTTCATTTATGAGATTATCAGCAGGACTGTAATTAGGGGGCATTCAATTGTTGACTGCCCAGGTAATACAAGTTTATGATCAGGCTATTTACAATATGAATCTCATTCTGCAGAGCAACCAGAAAGAGAGTGTGTGTGTGTGTGTACAGGGAAAAATGAAAGGGAGAGCGAAAGCACATAAAATCCATTTCATTATTTTGCTCGTCATCAGCCCAAGGATTTTTACTTAGTTTTTCAGTACTACCAAAAGAGTCATTCCCAATGTTACACATACATAGTTAATGTATGTGTAATATACATTAACTATTTGTATGAATTTCGATGTATTTATATGGTTAGTCTACAAAATTAGAGGTCTGGTGGTCTGTGTAAAAAGTGTGGCCTGGAATGAAGTCAAATTCCCGGCCCAAATTATTGTCCCAGTCCACCACAGCCAGAGAGTGAGGCTGGATATTCCGAAGGAGCTGTAGAAGAGGAGCCACAGATGCAGAGTGGGAGTGAATATGCACATGACCATTGATGGCTCTCAGGAACAGTGCATTAACTAGGGTGAGCATAAACGGAAAGCCAGGGGGCTTGCCTTGCTTGTGAATAATAGATGGTGTAATCTGAAACATATTACTGTTACTCTGTACCCCAACATTGAATCTGCCCATTCTCAACCCCCTTATAACCACAAATCAATATGCCCTCTGACCAGGTGTAGAGGCAGTTGAAGAGGCTCCAGGCAGGCAAGGCAGCAGGCCCTGATGATATCAACCAGGTGTCTTCAAGGCATGCGCAGACCAGCTGTAGGGAGTCATCCACGCACATCCTAGTGATGTGGAAGATTTCCTGCCTTGTACCTGTACTTAAAATAGGGCGCCCCAGTGTATTGACACTGCAGACCTGTGTCATTGACTTTCCACATATTAAAGATTCTGGAAAGGTTTGAGCTGGCTCATCTCAGACCCCTGTTGAAGGAAGGACTGGACCCCCTACAGTTTGCCTACCAGGCTAACATTGGAGTGGAGGATGCCACCTGCTTAATGCCCACTCCTATCTGGACACAGCAGCCAGCATATATGGATCATGTTTTTTGATTTCTCCAGTGATTTCAACACCATCCAACCCATTCAACTTGGAGATAAGCTATGGACAATGTAGGTAGATGGCCTCTTTGTGACCTGGATTATTAACTCCCTAACTGGCAGACCACAGTATGTGAGGCTGCAGGCTCTGTGTGTAAGATACAGTGTCAGTAGTATAGGGGACCCCTTTGTAACCCCCCATTGTATGTGTGTGTGTGGACTAATAATAAGTAATGAATTACCTAACTACCCACCTATCTATCACAACCAGGGTGTTAAAATGCAATTAACAGACTTGTCATGAGCTTCATTTAAACAAGATGCAACACCAAGCTAAATGAGTGCCTGCAATATGGTATATAAGATAAATGTGATTTTCTAGCCAACTAGAATTGGGTTTTAATATAGATCTCCTTCTGGCTGATGTGCACTGAAGCCAAAAATCATCCTCTTATGGCTTTGCTTGACCTGTGACACTGTCAACGTGCTGTCTGGGCACCAGAAGGCCCTTTGCTGTATGTCGGTTTGAGCTCACTGCCAGAGTGCCCACGAACGTGTCAGCGGCATCAGTTGACCTGACGGCAACACCTTCGCTTGTTTCTATTTTTTTGTTGGGAGGAAGTGGTTGATAATTACCACCTAGGATGTAGCCATCTGTGCCGCCCTTTCACGGCCTGTTAAGCCCGCTTTTCAGAAAGTTTACTGTTGACAGAGGGCACGCGAGAGGAGTGAGTGCCAGAGTGCGTTAAAAAGACTGCACACTCAAGCAATATTAAAAGCAGCGCTAAGTAGCTGATTTATAGGCAGAGAATGGAGAAGGAGGCAAAGGAGGAAGAATAGGAGGTAAAACGTGGGTGGCAAGGAGTAGGTGCTAAGGAAGGGAGAGGATTGTGTAGGAATTGTCAAGGTTGGATACACTCATTAATACATTTCCATCAAGCAAGAGTCATTCGAGGAACTTGCATCTAAGTACAATAGTGTACATCAAATCATTTAAATCAGTGTATCCATTACTGAATCAGTAACAGAATGATCTCACACAAGTTCACAATCCCTATTTTGTTTTTTTCCCATCATACACACCTTCCACTTGTTCCAGTTCTGTAACTTTTCATCAATCCCGTCCATCACTCAGAGCTGTCTATTGTCATGAGCCATGAGGGACACCTGTGTTTCTGCAATAAGGCAGCAGTTATCATCAAGCTGTCGGATATCTGTCACTATGGCAGGATCTATGTGGAAACCTTCGCTGTCAAAACTTGTCAAATTTCACTGAGTCTTTAATGAGAAAAAGCCAAGTTGAAACCACAGGCGCAGACGTATGTGTGTGTGTGTCTGTGAGAGAGGGAGTGAGAGATAGAGCAGGCTGAGGGAACAGGTGCATGGCTGGAAGCTGTGGTGGTGGTAGGAGCAGTAGGGGCTCAGTACAGTACGTCATCTGTGATAGCTGACAGTTCCAGTCCCACTAATCAAACACACATCAACTGCTAGTGACTAAAAGACACATGACTGACATTACATAAAGAGCAGTGGGCTGGAAATGTATGCAGCTACATTTCAAATACTCACCTTAAATCGGCACATGAAAATACTTTTTACTAATTGCAGCCTACGGTATTGTTAAAAAAATCAGTTTGTGAGCTGCATAAAAAGAAAAAGTTCTTTGCTCAGCCAAATGTAAACAGAACTTCAAAAAACATTTTTTGAATGATTTCCCCACAGTTCTCTTTACACTTGGCAATATCGTAATCAACTCAAGTCTATTTGTATTTGACTACATGCTCATTGCAAACCAAATCCCTTAGGTCTTAGCTGTTCTCAGGTATGTCATCATGACAGAAAACAGGGTTTGTTACTTTCCCTGCGGCCCTCGACAACCGTTATCCTCACCAGGCAGGCCTGCCATCGTAACAGGCCTGTCAGAGGCCAGGTGAGGAGGCTCAGGTGAATGACCCCAGGCAAACTTCTTTTACCAGATAAAGTTGAGGGAAAGGAGGGACTGGGTGGAATGAGACAGGGGGAAAGTAGAGCAATAAAGCAAACACGGGGGGGTTGAGAAAGAAGTATATGAGTTTTATTGCAGAGTGCAGAGTGTGGAAAGAGGGTACGTCAAACAGAACTGCAGGTAAAGGGAGTAGAGGTGATGATGACATGAATGGAAAGAGGAAAGATGAATAATATGCAGTTCAGTCTGGCATTGACATTGACAAACTCTTGTGCAGGAACCTCTTGTGTAAATCAACAAGGGGTGACAATGTTATATTTTACATTCTGAAATACAGGATTAGACCATCAAAAGTTGTGCAAACACTGTGCAAGTTACAGTATAAAAGCCAGTTTACATTTCCCAACTGAAAAATGACAAAATATCGGATGAATCCTAATGACTTTGGTGATCCTCTAGCGCAAGCAGCAGGTCTAAATTTCTGTTTTTCCAGTACTTGTTACCAGTAGTGGAAGAAGTACTCATACCAATACAGCAATGTATTCCATTACAAGTTAAAGTCCTGCATGGAAAATTCTACTTACAACACCAATAACTCAGACATCTGAAATATGACTCTGATTACACACTGCTTTTTGTGAGATATCATAAGCCAAAAAGGTTGGAAACCACTGGTTTCATCTTTAACAATGTGTTGTATCAAAGGCTTGTGATATTATCCACTGTGTCAAATCGTCATCTGAAAAGTAACTAAAGCTGTCAAATAAATGTAGTTGAGTAAAACATTAAATGTAAAACATACAATATTTTACTCTAAAATGTAGTGGAGTAAAAATATAAAGTGGCATTTAATGGAAATAAAGTCTAGTGCAAGTACCTCAAAATTGTACTTGTACTTAAATGTACTTTGTTACCTTTCACCACTGTTTATGACTAAATACTTTTCAAATGAATGACTTAGCTTAGCTATACTTTGTGTTTAGTGGTAATTATTATGTTCAAATATTAGCACACTAAAAAGCTAAACTAAGATGGTGAATATGATGAACATTATACCTGATGTTATACCATTTTAGAATACTTATGTTAGCATTTAGCTCAAAGCGCTACTATGCCAACCTGATCTCACAGAAATATGTGACAGGGGCACGACCTGTTAACACAAAAGTATTTCTATGAGATCAAGCTGTACAGCCTCACATAGCTGCTAGCATGGCTGTAGGCTTGCAAAATGAGTTTATTTTTAATGTGATAAAATCTTAAAAATTCCATAAATTTTCCCTGTAGAAGTGCTAGCAGCTACTGGCCAGAAGTTAACTTTTTCAAGTCACAATCCAGGCTATTAGATGTGAAAACAACAACAATAAACTCTGTACATAATTTGTTGTTGTTTTGACAGACCAGAGCCTTTTCTTGCTGAACCACAGGAAGCTAATGAGAGCTAATAGGTGTCACAGGCTTAAGGGACAATGAACAGTACAACTACATGCTAGGATAAAATAGATCAGAGGCGGGACTCAGATCAGCCCTGTCACCCTAATGTCAGTCAGTGGCTGATGTACAATGGCCCCAAGTCACAATTAGAGTTCTGTGTACTGTGTGTGCAAGTATGAGTGAATGAACATGCCTATTATTAACCCTTACCCCCATCGAGAGCTCGCAGGGAGCTCTTTGCTCTTATGTCAGCGATGTGTCTTTACTCCAATCTTTCCTCAGTGGGGGGCAAACACTGACATGTAAGGATTGAAGAAAGAATAGGTATTGATGCTCACTGCCTCAGAACTGCCTCAGAAAACATAAAGGACTTAACGCCTTTTCCTATACATACAGAATGAATCCCTGATCTATTTGACCATAACTGAAATTGTGACTAGCTAGCAAAAGAGTGCATCTTCCAACTATGCACAAAATAAGGAGAGTCAAAACATAGAAAGCTAGGAATAAATGTGGATCTTAATCTTTCTACACTAAGAATGTCTCATTTTGTATTTTTATTTGATGTATCAAATGTCAGTGTGTGTGTGTCATTATGGACAAACAGGCTGTGCTGTTTTTACAGCACTCTAGTTCCCTCTTCTGGCAAGCAGATTTACCATTAACGTGAAGTGGATCTGAATATTATATACAATACCACTACTAATTGACTAAGTCTTTCTACCATGTAAATTCACCTTCAGAAGTGCAGGTAAGATGTCTCTTACTACTGAATTCTTGTCATGGAACAATCATTAAAGGATTTAGATAACCATACCAACAAGCTACATTAGGTCAAATAAAGCAGGGGCATTTATCAAATGGTATTGTTGGACAAAATGTTGCAGATCCTCTATTTTAACCGTAAACACAGAAAAAGAAATATCACTGGTAACTCTCACTGTATCTGCATTCTGTAGGTCTTACCTGAACTAGACCAGTGGTTTTCCAGCCTGGGAGTCTGGACCGCTACAATGGATTGCAAGATTAATTGAAGGGATTTCCAGAGGATGGTAAACAAACTAATAATACTTATTGTTTGAACTCTCTAATCCTTCCTTTTTTCTACTCTACTGAAATACAGTTTTATCTCTTCAGGCCTCTGCAAGATTGTTGAGATGAATTAATGTAATCATTGAAAAGCAATTTTTTGATTGAAGTGCTCACAAGAAAGATATGCAACCTATGATGACTGTTTGCAAGTAAGCCTGACCTCATATTAAAGGGTCACAATCAAAACAGGGTTTTCTTTCTTTTTCTCAATCCAGAAAAGGTTTACTTAGCTCCTGTTTAGCTACTTTTCCCCATGAATAGCACTACTGGCAGAGTCCCATCTTTGGTTTATAACTTACTCAAAATTACAGTACAGACAATACAAGTTCAGTTCATTCAAAACAAACTATTATGATTTGTGACTGTAAACCTCACTCTTTTGCAATGACATTACAGCATAAAGTACAAAAGTTTAAGAGATTGTTGGTTGGTTGGAAAGTACAGAGCAGCAGAGGAGAGGATGCTGATGAGGAGCAGGAGGAGGACTTGGCAGCAGGGTGTGGAAGGTAAAGCCAGAGCAGGCCAGCCTGATCGGCCTGCAGCCAGCACATGTGTGATAGCTGAACCTTGTGTTCTATACAGAGCAGGTGCAAAGGCCTGGTCTCTTCTCTTTTCATCCATCCCTCTCTCAGCAAAGGAGCTTGGCTCTCTGTCTCCGTTTCTCTTAGATTCAGCTCTTTGTCTTCTAGGCATTACACTCATCTCTGTCTTCTTTGTCCATCTCTCCATTTCTGTCCCCACACCTCCTGGCAATGTCTCTCCCCCGCCTCTCTCTGTATCATACTTCATTTGCTCCAGATAACACATCAGCCTCAACGCCCATCCACAAACCCTGTCACCATGGTGCCCACAGATGGTAACTTCCTGTGGTCCTGCCCAGTGATTGGTGGAGAGACTTCCAAACAGAGAACAGCTGGTGAGGGATGATATATCACCAAGCGTTTGCACTTTCATTTTCAGGGTTGTCTTGTTAATGCTCCCAATCCAGCATCTGGCAGGAAATAGACACAAAGGCAGAGAGAGGGAGAGAACAACCTGTTCTTTGGCAGACCTTAACAAAAGCCTGACACATGTCTGATGAACAGACAGAGCTACAGTGGAACAGACTGAGCTGCTGTGAATATGAAGGAAAGATGCTTGACACAAGTGGAAAAAATAGATGAGAAGGTGAGAACATGCTCTACAAAAGGTCATTGTTAAGAACAAGACATGATGAATATGCCTCGTGAGGATCAAAACAATGTAATTGTATGACTCATGCTATTAATCTGCCATGTAAGAGAGGAGGAGTTGCATTAAAATGAAAATTACATACCCTTGTGACGGCCACATAATCAATTTTTTTCCTTTTGAATCTTGTGATTCTACATTGTTTTTCTCAGCCTGTTTCACCAATCATTTCTATGAAATAGTAAACAAATCACTCAACTAATAAACACATAAAAGGGACAATAAATGTCTTTGTTGCATAAAGGCTATAGACAATTAAAAACTGTAATTGTTTAGATTAACTGGCCTTATGAAAGTATGTTTGGCTTTTATGTATCATGTTTACTGTAATATCCAGTGTATCAATTTATTTATATTTGTAATATGTCATCTTTTGCAGATTAATTCAGAAATGGTAATCTCTTGTTTAACCGATGCAGATGATTTATGCACATCTTGGTCTTCCCCATTGAATGGAAAGGGCAACTATAAACTTCCAACACCAGAGGGAGGCCTTACACAACCTAAGGGGCCTCAAGACATCTTCATGGTATGTTTGAGTGATTGTTTTGGTGTCAATGAATGAAGAGGACAGAATCACAAAAAACAACAACCTTTAATACCTGGTGTCACAGTGTTGGTGGAACTGTAGATATACTGAGATGCCAAGTCTATGTTGTACAGAACTGATCAGAATATGCCATTTTACAATGCTGATATTTTTGTTATCACCCAGGTCAATTAATGTTCATTTACCGACTAAACTAGAGACATTGTTTACCATCTCTAAATACAGAAGTCTTGTGTACAGACAGCATTTCCTCTGACAATAATCCACTTACTGAGGTGACTGACATTTAATTGACCAATCAGGCCTGAAAAAGCCTACCGTTTAAAACAGATAATGCAAATACAACGAACTATTAGGTAACACAGTTGTATAAAAGTAAAAGAACAAAAGAAAAAATGTAACAGACACATGAAGCCAACCTGAATGGAGGAGGGCTGAACAACTTTGTATACCATATGGCTAAACAACAAAACATGTTTTCTAAAAAAGAAAAAGAAAAGAAAAAGAAAAAAGCTGGGCAATGGGTTGACAACGCTACCATTCAGAAGATCTTTAGAGGCTACAATATTGTAATATTTAACATGTAGACGTCAGAGAAAAATCATGCAGCTTCATCTCTTGACACAACAGGTTATAAAATATAAATTGCTGTTTGTAACCAAACTTGATCTTAGAATAGTTGCAAAGTAGGTCTTGAGCCTTTTGTATAATAAAAACGTTACCTTGCTTCCCATTTAAGGGCCAAATATTAGAAGCAAGCCCTTACTCAAAATATCGCAATCCAATACCTGTGCCGATGTTTCATCCGTGTGAAGTGGTTATATAGGCCTTTATAGCAAGGTCTGATAAGCCTCTTCTAGTGGCCCCAGTGTGGAAAGCAAGTCATTATGCAATGTGACACTACAATGTTTGGCCCTTTTATGTTTGTTGCATAATACATTATCTACCTGTTTTGTGGTGTCAGCAAACATAGGTAAAGAAGAATGATGTGTTAAAAAAATAAAGTTTGTGCCTTAAATGTGACATTTTGTGTTTGAATGAATATTATACACTACCTAAAATCATTTCTTATCAGGCCAGGCTTGAGCGCTGACCGGTGATATTATCAGATATTACAGACCCCCTGACAGATAAAATTGTGAAAAGTCCTAAAAAGTACAGTTGCAATCTCTCATATGCGTTGACGTTTCTATTGAGTCGATGTAGATCTCAGCTGCTAAACTCCTCCAATAAACACGGCAGGCACCATACCACACACACGCACACACACACATACATCACGGATCATATCAAGAAGTAAAACAATGAAACCCATATACAGTGCAGCGCTTACATTAAGAAGCATTAAAATATTTCCACCCTGTAAAAGCTCGTAATACAATACAAATACATGGTCAAAATGCACATACAGTAGACAACTTAAGTTTCCTTATCCCTTCTAGGAGAACTGCTTGGCACGATTGTCATAAAACAACAAAAGCTTAAGGGATTGAATCAGTTTTAGGGAATAAACCAAAGGTGAAAAAAAATGGACTGGCTTGGATATCAAACAATCATGCTCATAGAGTAGGTGAGGTCAGTGAAAGCAAAACAGGCTACGGGTAAGGTACTCAAAATTTAAGGCTACTAATAACAATAACAGTTACTGTATACTGAATATCAGAGCTAAACTGGTGAGGACAGGAGGGAGGTGCAGATGTTTAGCTACTGCTGAGCTTAGACTAGCTACTGCTGAGTAGTACTACCTTTTATTTTTGCTAACTGTAGCCACACCTCTCATGAAATGCTACAAGAACACTGGTGAATTACACCAGAGGGAGGGAGAAAGTAAATGGCTTATTCAACACTGGACTGCCTGTGAATGGTGGCTCAGATTCTGTTTAATCTGAAATGATTACATACTACTCAGACAGACCTCAGCCAGATATACATAGTGAAATAATCTGTTTATAACTAAATGGTTTCACCCTTTTTCCACTTTTTTGTTAGGCAATTAAACTGTCTGTCCTGGTTTTCAATCTAACCATCTTTAAATATTCTTAAATGATATACAGATAACAGCAACATACATAATGACAGTAAAATGAATAGTTTCAAAATAACTCCCTGATTAAATTAAAGCCATGATATGCACATGTATGGTGACAGTCTGCAGATTTCACTGTTATCTTTACTCATGACATAGAGCTGTTTATGACCAATCAATGACAGTTTAAGAATGGTAATGTACAAACTTGCATAGATAAAGTGATATAGTATAGAGCAGCTTCATAATAATGTGCCCAAAAATGGAACATTCTTTAATATTTTACTGTAGAGGCTTTTCTGACGTCCTTATAGCTGCTTGTTGTTGGAGGTCAAACTACCAACAAAACAAAACATCGACACTCGGACCACTAACATATGCAAGTTTGCAATTTGGGCCGGCGGCTATTTGTTAAGTCTCAAAGAGTGGGAGATCTGATCTGAGTTAAGCTTCTGATGGTTGGATGGATGTTTATCAGCTCTCCTGCTCAAAAAGGCTTAGGAAATATAGACCCTTGGTAACACAGAACATCAGTTTAGGACAGTTCTTTTCTTTTTGTAACTGTATGGCTATTAACAGTATGGCATATGGATGACATCATAGAATCATCTGAATATAAAGGGCTTCACTGGCTGTCTGTAATGCTTTAAAAATGCCTTTGTACACGCTTTCCCTGGGATTACTTGGATTTGACCTTTTAATGCACAGGGGGAAATGCCTAATTTTGGCTATTCTCAATTTAAGGCTATCCATTTCTATTTGGCTAAACCACCACCTGGGATCAGAAAATTACAGGAGTGACATCTCTTTTACTGTTAAAATTGGTCCACAACATGTGGATACAAAGTCCTGACAGACTTTAAATTAATGCTTAATTTAAACTTTAAATTAATGCTTAATTTAAAGGGGAGCGCCACTCAATCTAGGGTTGTAAAAATGTATAACATCACCAAGAAACACAATCCATGGAGATGACTAAAACATTTAATGTCTGGATGTGCTCCAAGGAGAATAACTTAGGACAGATGGTAAAATAACAATGACAAAAATCTGGCTATAAAACATAAGCTGATACTTGACAAAATTCGCTTTCATAGGCTATTTATTGTCATTAAACCACAGAAAATAATTGTACTTTAAATTTGAGTGGCAATCCCCTTTAATATATGTTAAACGGTTTGGAAAACACTCAAAAATACAATACACAGACACTACTCTGAGCACAGTTCTATTAAAAGCGACAGGTTATAAAACATTGACATCATCAAGAGGACGTGCTGTACATTGAACTGAGAGTGACAACAGCCTCCCATCTCTACCTCAGTCGTGAACATGACAAAGAAATCATGTTCTTTGTGCAAATCGAGTGAACACCAAACATGCGTGGTGTAACTCTGATGCTACTGACTGAATGTGTAGAGCTACATCGAGTGTGGTGGTGGGGAAAAAAGCTTTTGTTGCGTACGACAAACCGACAAAATAGAGCGATAAAGGAAATGTTCTCTCTAAGGTGGCTCCTGCATGATATTGTCCATACAAGAGAAAAGCCTTTCTTAACATTGATTTTTCCTTTGCTTGCAATAACTCTCCAAAACACCACCCCACAGTAAGTAAACAACTATTGTAAGGACCACTGGAAGTGGCCCAGACCTGCTTCACATTCTCAAACCACCAATGTCTGACACGCATGGACACAGTGGTCCTTAGACAAGTCTGACCTCCTCTGACCTCTGACCCTGCACCTCTCATTGGGCCAAGTTGTCGGTTCGCTTTTCTACCATGCCTCTCTCATGCAGAGCGATGGATCCCAAAGCAGCCGGGGGCCGGTGCAGGCTCGACCCAAAAAATGAAGCACTCAAAGCGGGTGGGAGGAAAAGAATGTAAAGGGGTGAAAAGGAAAAAAAGATGGCCCATCCTCGCAGCGGCTCTCCGCTTCAGCTCTGATGGTGTGTTTTAGGTCGGTAATGGGTCGTCATCGCCTTTGCTGCACTTGCACTTGCAGCAGAGGACAATCGGAGTGGCCAGAAGAAGGAAGGGGGAGGCAACCAGCAGGAGCAGGCCAAATCCAGCAAAGATTCCCACAACCTGCAGGGAGAGGAGCAAAAATTGAACACATTCATTTCAATGTAATGTGATGTATCCACTGCTCTTACAAGCAAGACACCTCATTGCAAGGTTTGTTACATCCAGGCTTGAGTAGACCAATCTTATATCATATTTATTTATAACTACAAACTGTTATATTAATAACCCTAACTGAATCAAAAGAGATGTCAGCTGTTATTTCCTCATTTTCACAAGATCTCAATTTGGATTCTTTCATGAAAATGCAATACCACAGATTAGCCAGCAGAGGTCACCAAATGCTTCAAAAACAACATTGAGAAATTCTGTTTGCCCTGTGAATATTTTAGTGGTTTTCTTTGGAATACATTTTAAACAGCTTGTAAATTTAAGGATTATTTTATCTTAACAACATGAATCTAATAGCATGTGAATTTGCTCTTTTTTCATATTATACTTATACTACTGTTTTTGCTAGGTGTAGATATCTGTTACTGGATAAAATATGATCAGGTGACAAACACAGGTGACCTAGTGCAAAGCATGAAATCAGACCACAGGGACAAAAACAGGCAAATAAAGTTACTGACAGTCACAGCCATGTTTGAGATGATCTGCAACATGCTGGTGACAACCACAGACAATCTCAGTACTGTTAAATTTTCATTGATCACATTTTACATCGGTAAAATGTGAATTATACATTTTACCGATGTATAATTCACTTGCAACTGTGACTAAAGATCTATTGTGGTTGCTTTTATGCAAAATTATGCAAATTGTTGCTGGAGAAGTCCACATTGAGTAACCTAGTGGTTGAATTGCCAAATCAATTCACACAGACTGGCTTTGCTGGTATTGATGTTTGGGCAGAGAACCATTAAAGCTTGGTGGTGAACGTAGAATGTTCGGAATATGGGAGGGTCTGAATAACTATGATTACATCCTATTCCCCCATAGATTACAAAATATTTAAAGCAATGCTAACATTGCAAAAGGCATGTCCACATGAAATTAAACTCTTACTTCCTTGATTTTATGTATTGTTGGGGCGGGACATAGTTCAGAAAGGGATCATTTGCAAGAGTAAATCAATAAGGTGTCATTTTGGGAGACAATTTTATTTTAAGGCATAGGTGGACAATAGAGGATGTTCAAAGATTTATGAAGGTTTTATTTTTAAAAATTTAATTCATACCCACTAGTGCAAGATGATGTCACCATTTAAGATATTCTGTTTTACAGGAAGTATAAGTCATGTGAGGTCATCTCGTGGGGACGTTAATGAAATTTCCTCTTTACCATTGAGCAGTGTAAGCTAGTTAATTCACCACATGGGGGAGCCAAACACCAGTAGTCTCAGAGCCACAAAATTGGATACATAACATGTAGCTTCAGTCAACAGTGACTTATAATAGCACAAAGCCTTTCCCTCTGTTTTGAGGTCAAAGAGACATTTTGGGGGATCACTTACAGCCAGGTTTCTCCCTGTTATTAAAGACCATGTTACTACATTACTAACTGTCCTAACTATTTTTACAGTAAGAACACAGACTGTGCTGCAGAGGAAAGCACAGTGCACTGAGCACAATGTACTTCACAGACCCTGATGATGCTTACATGATTAGGATGTGACCTTTCGTCTAGCTGATGGCACGATTTGCATGGACACATAAACCTCATGTAATCCAATACAGACAGGGAGAGAAGATGGTTTTTTTGCACGATAGGTTTGCGCTGGTGCATCTTATGTATTTGTGTGAGTGAGCTAAAGGCTTTTTAGATATGAAGGAGTGAGGGGGTTGAAATGGGGAGAGCAAGAGAGACACACAGGGCAGTGAAGCTATAGCTGGCCTCCACCAGCTGAACTGTAATCATATGACTCAACCTGTCCCACTGGGCAACAGATGCTATTGTGTATGCTAATGTTGACAAAATAACAAGTATGTTGGACAAAGGGACATGTTGCCTGTGAATATATCATTTGGCTAAGGAGAGCTATTAAGGTGAAATGTGTGAACTGAACACAGTCGGCCTCTGATGCAGACTAAATGGGGGGAAATGACATGTTGTGTTCTATCTTTCTCATGTAATCTGTCATTTCATTTTTTAGTAGAAGAAGAACATTTAGTAGGAGACCTTGGTTATGTCAACCTTTTTGTGTGAAAGGTGTACATAATAGGCTTAGCTGGAAACAGCAGGACACTGACCACTAGACACTTGTCGCTGCAGATGGATCAAGCTGTCCTTTTTCTATTGTGCTATCAAGATATTACCAGCCCATTGCTGAATGCCAGTTTGTGTGAGACACAAAGAGAAAAAGAGGCAGAACTGGAGATCACATGTATGGCCACATGCTGCAGTGTAGTTAATGTGGGGGTGTGGGGGTGGGGGGGGGGGGGGGGGGGGGGGGGGGGGGGGGGGGGGGGGGCTGAGTGAATGTGAGAGACAAGGGGGGGGGGGGGGTTTCCTCACCTGTGTTCTGTGCCAGATAACAGACGCCCTGGAGTGGCCCAGTTTGTTTCGACAGGGCCCTTTGTCATAGTGGATCAGGAGAAAGTCATCCTGTCATACAAACACATGCAACAGAGATAAAGATTGACCATTATAGCAGTCTGAAAGACACATGGCAGCTGTTCTGACAAAATTGCTTTTTAAAAGACCTGTGTGCCCTGGATGTCAGCGCTCGTACAATTAGGATTACATACGGTACAATGGCTCATAAGTCACCCTTATCCAAGCTCTGCTGAAACTGTCATTTTTACCGGTCTTGTGATGAATAAAAAAAAAAGAAGAAAAGCTACATGCAAATACATTCATTCCTTATCAAATCCAAGGTTAAGGTACAGTTTCCTGATAATGAAAGCTATTGCTGTCACAAGGAGACAAATGATGTCTACATCCAAGATTATCAGAGTGTGCAAACCCAGTATTGCAATACTTAAGTAAAGTGATTTTTAGTGTTTGGGAAAAATTGGAATAATGTTGCTATCACAGCTACTGAAGTGAAAATAAAGTAACAATAAAATTAGTAAGGACCAACTTACATCCAGAGATTCCAGGCAGTACCAGCAGAAGGCGTGTTTGCAGTTCTTGCACATCATCTGCGCACAGCCCTCGTCCCTCTCAATGTAAACTTTACATTTAGGACAGCGCTTGATTGGTGCATCGTCCTCTTCATTCTTATAGAAAGAGCTGGGAAGAAGAAAGACACAAGCTTCATGTTTTTGTTTCTTTTTAAATTCCAAACATTATTACATAAACCAAAATCATTTAACATTCAGTTTACTTGTAGTGCTGCAGATGAGATTGCTTTAATGCAGTGATCAATATTTATAATCTTTGGTGTAGCAGGATTGTGTGAAATGGTGGTTGGTGCCAGCAGTGTGAATAACTTTAGTCCAGGAGGCTGCAAATGTTATAGAAACCACCAATCACTAGATGGTATTGAACTCCCTCCCTGACTCCCATTGTTTCCCCTCCTGTTGGTGTCAGTTTGTCTGTATCCGTTTCTCCTGTTTCAGTAAAGTGCTGACTGCTGAAATCTGGGGGCGGGCAGGTACCTGCCATTCTGGGCGTTGTCGAAGGACAGCAAACAAGCCCATTCATTACCAAGCCAATTCTCCATGAACTGATCTCAGGGCGCCTTGAGTGAATTACAGCACACTCTGTACACCTCCATTCATCTGACACCTGGCAGCCATCGCCACACTGGGAAGCAAAACTGCTCTAAATATCTGCCCTGCATAAAGCCAATCCTTGTTTTACTGGAGCGACCTCGGCTAAAGCGAGTCAATCAAATCATCTACTTTGCATATCTAATGGTCAGCTATTAACATTCTTGGGTGACTCTAGTTAAACATTATTCTGGGCTACTACAGTGGTCAGGTTAAAGTGCTGTGGGGAGAAAATGACTTTCTTTGGGATGAAGAAAAGAAATGAGTAGTGCTGAACTTTTCACTTTAAACATAAGTCTATGTAGTTTGATCAGGTGTAGTGGACCATTAAAAAGAGGAGGATGAGAATTTCTCAAGTCATCATCCTCAAAGGTATAATAAAATGCATGGGGTGCAAAGAAAAATCAGAATGCAGTTATCAGAGACATCCTAACATTGAACAAGTGTAGTTTAAACACCAGGGCTCTTTACAACTTAGAGTAGACCTGTTAATCCCCTCTTTCCCTCCACTGTGGCCTCTGGTCCTGAACCTGTGGTGATAGAGGAAAGCTCAGCAGAGCTAATGACATTTCCAGAGTAAGAGGATATCACAAAGAAACGGGTCAGCCGTATATGTCTCAGGGCAGCCCTCTTCTGTCTCTTCCAGACAGATCCTGTATCCTTAAAATGAATAATACGCCCATCTCACACTATTTTACTGCAGTTTAATTTCAGCAGATTGTTTTCTAAATTCAAGGATGCATTGAGTGTATATATGCAGTGAATCCTGCTATATATTGACTAGTGGTACTGAGCGGTAGTGAGCTGAGAATGACATGCTACTTCAGTTCTGAGAAACTGAATATCATTTCCAGGGATTGCATCTAAACAACTGGCCCTATAGCAACTGATACTGTCCCGATATGTCAAAATGGAGTAAAATATATGTCTGAATGTCTGATGAAGAAGTAAAAACATGCTGGATAAAGTATTATATTATTTCTGGAGTGGAAATTACTGAGGTATAACATTTATAACTGTTGATGTAATAAAACTGAGCAAAGTTTTATTACTCTAGTCATTAAATTTAATTACTTAGTTTATTAGGTTTTCGTCAATATATTTATAACAGTAAAAATATCAGTTTTAAGTGTGTCAATAATAACTGAAGAAAATTAATTTATACACACAATTAAATCTTGGACCAATTAAAAGGGTAATGTGTTATTACATTATAACAGGTGATAACACAATCCAGTAGCTTACACTAACCTTTGTCAATTATAATATTATTTTGTTATGGTCCTTAATAATGTCCATGCTGACATATCCATATGTCAGCATATCCAGAACCCAAAGATATTTAGTTTAATATAACTGAATAGGCATTTTTGTCTTTAACCACACAATTAGTTAATTATGAAAATAATAATTCTCTGTTTATTAACTAAAAAAACGAATCATTTCAGCTGTAGCTACCACTTTACATCTGTGAAAGCCTCAACCTGTCACCAGAAAATAAACATGTATGAATGTGTTATCAGTGTATATAGTATACAGACACAGATGAGGTAAGACAACACCATTGTTAAAAAATGTAGATTATCTAAATAGGTAAAAAGCAGTACCTGTTTTCTCCTGGTAAGAAGGAGGTAATGGGCAGGTTGTTCTCCTGGCAGGCCTGCCCAGGGTGCCAGTTGGCCTTGCAGGCTGAGCAGAACTCCAGGGCACAGACAGCGCACTGGACCAGCTGGGGCAGCGTTGGAGAATCTGCTTCCTTTAGTTGGCACACAGCCTGGCAGGTCGAGGAAGGGCACCATGTCCGGCACGGGTCCAGCAGCACCTCTAATGGCACAAATTAATAGCCAGCATTATGGACAGATGTTCTTTTAAAAAGATCAGTTTCCTGCATCACAAAAATAGTTTGCACAACAGTTTCTTGGTAGAAAGAAGTTAAGTTGGTGTTAATATTTTGCAAAAATGTTTTAAAGATTTGAATGACACCTACAAAACAAGTCCATCTATTGTGGTGAAAGCCACAATAGATTATTGGATATCTTAAAATCTTTGTACATAAAACCAGAACTATCTGCATGGTTGCACAGACATTTTCAAAAAGGGACAATCAACTTCCAACCTGAAATAGAAATGCGAACTTCTGTTCATGCATATTTTATCTAATGTACAATTTTCAAGAATCATATTGGTACTTGCTTATGTTAGAACTGCATTTGTATACATGGTCTCTTTTTTTTTTCTTGCTTTGAGTTTTTGTGTTTTTCACCAGTTCTATTCTAAGTTCATAGCATGATGCACTTGCCCTTGCATCCTCTCCTTCCTTCCCCTTGCCTCTCTGCCAAGAACTCTGAGCACACGTTTCACATGCACTGTTGGCTCAGCCAAAGAAATATGGAAAGGTTACAGCAACTGTTCTGCCTGACTGGGTAGGACATCGATGAGATGGCTGACTACCCTTATCTAGGCAGCATCAACAGCTTTTTCTGTGGATTTTTATTCATTAGCAGGATCCCCCTATGTGTCCTGATATATGTGTTTGTGTTCATGCATTTATTCTTGCAAGTGTGATCTGCTTGTTGTGTGTACAGTCTGTGCTTCTGTGTAGGTGGAGAACCTGCATGTTGAGTACCTTCAAAGAGGAAGGAGGAGCACTGCTTGGTTGCTGGTTTCTATTGTAGCGAGGGATCTCCAATATTGTTGATTAGCATATCTACATTTACAGTACACAGCAAAGCGACACAGACCTGCCATTATCTTTCCAGCACTGATATCTTAGCCTTTTATCAGTAGGTTAACATTTATTCTACAAACAGTGTAAACTGTAGACATTGAATATGTAGCAGCACACTGAGACAGAGATAAAAACGATTTAACTAAAACATCTTGCTGTGCTAAGAGACCAGCCTGAGTCAGAGTCAGCCAGACAGTTTACGAGACTAGTGCTGAACCAATCCAATTACAGTCTCTTTAAACAAAGTCTAGGAGGCTTTGCCCTTCATGTATATTTGATGGGAGCTGGTGTTATAATTTGATGAGGATGGCAGATTTGAGTCTGAATACAACAGTGCAAATCGGAAAAACGTTAGGCCTGAGTACCTGTCACAATAATCTTCTCTGACTGCCTGCATGATGATTTGCAGTGAATGGTAGGAGTCCAGAATAATTTTATGTCAGAAGTTGTTATTGAAATGCTCGCCGCCAATTCTGTCAACTGCTCTTCAATTTGGACGTGGAAAAAATGGGTGGAAACGCAGAGAACACTTGATGTTGGTGAATATTTACTAAGCAAACAAGTATTGCTCAAATCTTTTCTATTAGCTTTCCTCAGATACCCCATTGTGTAATTCAATAGCAGAACAGTCCACAGGGGGTGATTCTTGACAGAACATGCAGCAGTCCAGCTACACGTGCCAGACTGGATTGTCATCATCCTTTTGTGTGCCAAAGTGAAATGCAGTAGCCGGGGAAGTGAGGAGAGTCCACGTGCGTCTGTGTTTGACAGCCTTTGCCCACACATAAACAAATGAGCAACTCTGGAGCCTTACGCTGACGTACTGCGGCTGCTTTTGAATTTACTCACCCCTTTCAAACTGAAGCTTCTTGTATCTCTGCATCATCTCCGTGGCCACCATGCACTCAATCTAGAGGGAGAGAGGAGAGGACAAGTGGGAGGGAAATAAGCAGGTCATTGTGCATATTTATAGACAGAAGCTGCGAATTTTTCACATTCTGAATTCACATTCAGAATGTGAATTCCATTTCAAGAACAATGTCAAATTCAAATTTCAACAAGATCTGAACTTGCTACTTGCTTACCAATAAGTCCTTTCATCCCATTCTTAGACAAAAACGGAATACAATTGCCAGAATATATTCAAGGTGCATACACAGGCCCACTCAAGGTTAAATGTACTCATTTAATGGGCAATGAATGTGTTCGAGTTTTGTAAAAGAGCAGTCAATTATAAAAAGGCGAAGGCACTGTTGTCAGAGCAGACAGAATGAGGTATATTTTGCCTGACTGGCAGCAGTAGTAGTAAAGGCCACTGACACTGACTGAATAGAAACACAAGGGCCGTGGTGTGCTGAACCATGCTGTGCCTCAGAGCCTCTGAGACCAAGTTAGAGAGAAGGAGAGTCCATCAACTGCCTGGAGGATGAAGGGTGTTTGCCCTCTTATTGACCTCTACTAGGAAGGCAAACACACAGGTTCACTCATTATAGTGGGATAAACACACTAATAGGTGCAGTGCAGGGGTCATCTTGAGTAAGGTTAGGGCTTTTTTGAGGTAATGAACTAACTGCAAACATAATCATATTACTAATTGGTACATTTTATTTGATGTGAAAAGGAGCAGCATGATAGGAAATACATGAGAAGGTTAAGACACCACCATTTACTTTTGCTCATTTTTTTGCACCTCTGGTTTAGCATGTGGCACATTTGCATGTACATAGTTACTTGCAAATTTCTATTCACAACTATCTGCAAACCATCCTTTATGGAAACTGCTCTGATAAAGTCCAGTTTCATGCTATCACAGAGCAAAGACATGTTGGCCACATTTGGTCATCATTCATGAACATGGTGAGTTGCAGGGAATGTGGTGGTATTTGCAATCAGCAACAACCTAAAGGACACTCATCTAATGTCAATCAAAGTAAAAAACAAATCACACTTTTACTTGTATCAGTACCTCATTTTCCTGCAGGTGTCCTCTTTTGGGACAAGCAGAGTCTGGGCAACTAATTGCAGTTTCAAGGCCTTCTTTAATCAGGAGCTCCACATACTGCTTCAGGCACTGAAGGAGAATCAGACAGACGGACAAACATTTACCCAGTTCAATATCCAAAGTCAGATGAAAATAAACAAGAACAAAAACAAAGCAGATTGCGCACCAGGAATGATGGTAAACAAACACTGACCCATAGAGTCTGACTGTCTGTCAATTCAGTCAGAAAATGAGGCAGGAATATGTGATAGTATGTAGCAAGAGTATCTGTTAAAAACCTTCATTCTGACAAACAGCATACAAGCAAAGTTAGTGACAAACTTGTGAAAAAAGTGGAGCATTTCGCAGGATTAAGAGCCAGATTATTTCCCACAGGATTTAGTGGAGGCCAAAACGGAGCTAAAGCAAACAGAGAATATTGGAATTATATTTGCCAGGAGCCAGAAACACGACTCCAAAAATATGCTATCATGCTTGGTGTCTGACTGATGTGTAAATATGCAATTATTATGTTATATTATGAGATATTTCGTTGTGTGTTTTTCAATTTTTGCTGCTTTATATGAAACTTGAAAGTGAGATTTGAACCATGTGAATCAGATTCATACTAAAATGTCTCTTTTAACAGCAGCAGGAATTTAAGTATTCTACAGTTTCTTCAATGTATGGAAAACATATTAAGTATAATATCTAATATGAAATTACTCATAAAAAAAGTAGCTTGAGTGAGACACCATGCACTCTTTGTGTTGACATTGTGGCTGACCTTTATGGAATAAACTGTACAGACTGAACTTTGGTAATGACTGCCACCACCCACACTGTGTTCTAGGAAGAAGTTATTTTTAGTGGTCCTTCTTGGGCATTGTTTCCTTATCTCTGGATTAGATTGTTTAGGATCTGACGGTGGGTGTTACAATTCCTCTGCCCTGGCCTTTTTCACACAGTTCCACTGTCACACAGGAGGGATGTGAGATTTGTAATAGATCCTGAGCTCATTAATGATTACAATACGGTGCAAATCCTGTGTGGCTCTTATTAAGTTAAAATCCATCTGAAAATCACATTTACTTTAACAGCAATTTGGGCGACTTATGTTCATTGAAGTGTATCGAGATTGAACTCTAACTTCTTTTCTGCGCTAGTTCCGAGTATAGCTCAATCAAAATGTCTTTTTTTTTGTGTGTTGTATTAACTTAATTTCTGGATCATTTATTTTCCCTTAAGTCATCCTTCTGTTGACAGCTGCAGGAATCTGGTGTATGTGTGGAATGTCTTGCTCACCATTGTGCAGAAGACACATTGGCACTGTGTGATAGTGGTCATCTGCTCCAGAGGGAACTCTCCAAGGCACAGCTTACAGGAGACCAGGGGGTCTACGGCCAGCTCCCAGGTGGGACGGTACCGCGCCGTGGTCATCTTCACCGCCACAGAGCTGATGAGACACAGAAAAAAGATGCAGAGTTAAAATGAGACAAAACAAATACAAATGGATACTATTTATAATCCTGCTACTGACAAGAGGAAATTCTTCAGAATATATCTAGCTCAGTTTTTTGTGTGTCTGTCTACATAATATATCCAGAGTCCAAGATGTGCTTTATTGGTTGTGACAAAATCAGCATGAAGATGTGAGCAAAGACAGAAAATGCATTGTGAGTTGTGTCCAGTGAGGGTGCACACACACAAACAGGTATATGCTATATGCAGAAGGACACCAGCTCTCTGCCTAAATGGCCCCTGTCAGCTGTGTTCATTTTTATTTCTGGCCTCATGCTTTATAGCAGTAGAAACAAAAAGAAAATATAGTTCAGGAGCTCCTGAAACTCTCAGAGCTATCAGCTATCTTGGCACCCTGTGACATTTGCACTTGGGATGACTTTTTTTTCCTCCACTGTGCGTCATCACGTTTCTTTGTGAGAGTCAGAAAGGGTTATTTTAGGACGTCTCGTCTCACTCCCTCCTTCCCTCTGTAGCTGAGAGCAAAGAGCACCCACTCAGCTGTTTACAGGAAGTGGTCCCGCGCACACAACGTCAACACAGTCAAGCTCTCCCCGTGCTGCCTAGCAACCGGCTGAAGGAGGATTTTGGAGGTGGAGGGGGCATGGATAGGAGGAAGAGAAGCACGGCAGAGTAGGAAAGATGGGGAGGGATCGCGGTTTGCTTTAACTGGTCACAGTACAGTCTGCCTCAATGTGCAGCTGCCTGTTCACAGACATACAAGAAGAGGTCAGTGGGTGGGGAGAGAGGGGGCCACAAGTTCACATTATCATTCCTGGGACTGTGCAACATAAATTTGAGTATCTAAAACATTTTTTCTTTATATTGGATAAATGTGTTACGTGAAGGTTTCTCAAGTGTCTCTTCAAAAGCCAAATGACATCTTCTTTGATGTCATTTTCAGAGAGACCAGGAGAATCAAATTGATCTAAGGCATTAATTGGCATTCATCCATCAATCCACTGTCCATCACACTGACAAGAAAACACTGAGCGCTGAGACAAGGTCCTGGGGTTTTTGAGGGATCATTGCAAAAAAATGTGTGTTTATGTATATATAAGAATATAGGCCAACATACAAATCACTGGAAAAAAAACAAATAATTAAAAACTGTAATAGAGGAAACAGTTTGCAGCCCTGAACTCCTCAGACAAGTCATCCCAAAGTCTGGGAGCCATAACTGCAAAAGTTATTTGTCTGAACATTGGAAAAACAAGAAAAGACACATCCAAGGTTCTCAGGGAGCAGGAGGGGACATAAAACGATAGCAGGTGCAAAATATAACTTGGGGAGAAGCCTTTATGGGCTTCATCAATAATCGAATTATCTACAAAACTTTTGTAGTCAATTTGAACAGCAACAGCCAGTGTAGAGAAGCCAGGTTCAGTGAAATGTGATCATGTTGCTTTGTCCCAGTTAAAATCCTGGCAGCTGACTGTTGGATGAGCTGTAGGCTGAGACAGATTTTATTTTATTTATTTACTGATGGCAGGGAGCAGGGGATTACAATAGTTGATCGACTGAAGTGAAGGCGTGGATAACATTTTTTCCAGATTTTTGGCAGACACAACATCTTTTCACAATAAATGTTGAGAGAAAATAAATGTAGCTAATGTGCTTCTTTGTTTAACTATCTGCTATAAAACAATCTTGAAACCTCACCTGAGTTTACGTTTGTTGATTTTGGCTATAAATTAAGTTTCCTGCATCTGATAAAATATTGGATAGATTACAGAATATTTTGATTAGATCAGCAGTTACTGACACTTTGATTCTTCTTATTTCCACTTTTCCATTTTCACCTATAGTAATGACATTGATAAACTGACATCTGAGCAATGATCAAATATTAAAGACAAATTCAATCAATCAATCTTTATTTATATAGCACCAAATCACAACAATAGTCATCTCAAGGCACTTTTCACAGATAGCAGGTCTAGACCGTACTCTTTAATTTAATTTAAAGAGACACAACATTCCCACATGAGCAGCATTTTTTTCAAAATTCCCCATTAACGGGAAGAATCCTCAGGCAGAACCAAGCTCTAGGTGGGTGGCCATCTGCCTTGACCGGTTGGGATATTAACTGCATACGGTTGGTAAAATAAACTCCATGATGTTTGAAATGTTTAAACTATAGTCACCACCGCTCATTATTAACTCTGATAACATGTGTACAGCTTGAAGTTGAGGGCTGCTTGATCATCAAGTAAGGTCACCATCCATATCCACCTCTTTTACTCTTCATCATAGTACTCTTTCACAGAAAACACACAAACCTGGAAACTTTCAAACATCTGATTGGTAACATTATATGGAGTTAAATGACAAGATTTTTTAAGGATCATAAAATATTGGTAGGGACAATTCGGTAACACCTTGACAAGTCTCAACCTTCCATAACCAAATCTACACCCATGAGCTATGAGGAAGCCCTGTTT